>NC_087200.1:110991076-111021076 GCF_015104395.2 Macrobrachium nipponense | reverse complement strand
TTCACTAACTTAGATAAAAAGATCATTGTGATTCCCGTGCGGCAAATTAAACGTTTCTGAGTACAATTACGATGGCATTTTATTTAAACTTACTGTTACCCAAGATCTTTTCACAAAGAACACTGTCTCCCTCGCTGATCTGTAGCTTGTATGTATGGTATGGTGGTTCTTTTTTTTACGTTGTATGGGGACCAGTGTTATTCAGCGACGGGACCAACGGCTTTACGTGACTTCCGAACCACGTCGAGAGTGAAATTCTATCAGTAGAATACACATCTCTCATACCTCAATGGAATGCCCGAGAATCGAACTCGCGGCCACCGAGGTGGTACGCAAAAACACCATATCGACCACGCCACTGAGGCGCTTCGCACCATCATCTAGACTCACATTTAAATGACCAAGTCACTATCCTTTTTCACATATTGTATGAAATCTTAATACCCCTCAACAGCTTTCTCTCTATGGCATGCATTCTATCATTAATATTTTAAAGTCTATGTATTAAATCACTTTCAAACTTTTCACAGTTGAATACCATACACACAATGCATACATCATTCCTTGTCTAGACCGCACATTCTTCCTTCATTAATCCTTTGTCATCTGACTTACTTACTTAGTCAAAAGCATTACCACCAAACCCTCCATCTGGAATACCAAGTGATGTTCATGCCTTTGTACTTCTAAGCTACCTCTGTCATCTGTACCCTTTTTCAATTGTTCGTTATACACAAATACTACATTACATAATATATATATAATATATATATATATATTATATATATATATATAATCATTTAAATATTTCGGGTTCTCAGCGAACCGAGATTGTAGTATAAGTTATATTATAATATACATATATATAAACACATATATATACTATGTGTGTGTGTCACAGTTAAGGTATAACTCCTACATGTTACCTATTAATTAATCCCCGGTAGGGGGGTAGCGCCGCTAGTGGACCTAATGCAGTGCACTGTAGGCATTACTTAAGGTTCGTTTGCAGCGTACCTTTGGCCCCTAGCTGCAACCACTTTCGTTCCTTTTACTGTACCTACTTTCATATTCTCTTTCTTCATCTTACTTTCCACCCTCTCCTAATACTTGATTCATAGTGCAACTGCGAGGTTTTCCTCCTGCTACACCTGTCAAACCTTTTACTGTCAATTTCTATTTCAGCGCTGATTGACCTCACAGGTCCCAGTGCTTGGCCTTTGACCTAAATTCTGTATTCAACTCAACCTATTACTTAATCCAAACCATAGAGGAAATATATAATTTAGAGCCATCTTGTTTCACACTGCACAAGCAAGTGGTGTTGGCATAGCAGAACGATACAGCTGGATGTTTTGGCTGGTGACATATTTCCAGGATTCAAAAACTGTTTTCAATCTGGAATGCAAGTTTTTCAGACGTTTTATTATCACATAAGCTTTTTGTCGACGATTTTAAGATTCATGTTTCTGATGACTGTGTTACCAGAGGAATGATGTTGCTATAGTTGAAAGTCATAGCACCGATGGAGAGTTCAAGCCATTTCACCAACAGAAACAATCGAACAGGGTTACCTGACCAACACTGTTAAAGGAATCCGCCTTGGACTAGTTTTTTGCGTTGCCGTAACACTCCCTCAATTGTTTTACCATCTGTAATAACTGAAAAGAGAATGGAGCAGTATCCGGAAGTCTCTCCTTGTAATCTGTAACCCTGGTACGAACATATTTTCAACACTACTGTGGCTTTTAATTCTCAATATTATAGCCTCGTTACATGGGTTCCTTAGTTCTTCATTATTATTATTATTATTATTATTATTATTATTATTATTATTATTATTATTATTATTAAACAGAATGGCCATCTGGATGCCGCTGAGTTTATATTGCAGTTTCTCAGTCTTTCATGAGGTTCTTTCTAGCAGCACTTGACTTTTCAGTACTACTCTCTACCATTTACAAAAAAATAAATGAAGCCAGGGGTCGTCGGTCAGTCAGATTAAGCCAGCTTTGTAAGTACTGGCACGGGCTCTTGCCTCACAACAGCTTGTAATTGGTGATGGATGAAGGATTCTTCTCTGCAACATATCATTCAGCTCCAATTTAACCACTGGGCCAGAATTGAAATGAAATAATTTAGTTGGAGATAAGTGTTTCAGAACCCAGGGGCACAGTACCGCTATATTTATACCCGCAGGCGGGCTTACAGAGGTTTAAAGCGATTTGTTTGGCTATCAAAGCCAGTGGAGGAGGGAAGGGAAAGGGGTGGGGGGTCTCTCCTTCTATTGACTGGGAACAGGATGACTCATCCAGGGGTTTGGTTGACCAACGAAGGTGCTAATTGGCTGGTATCCAAAACCCCAGGAGCTTTGATTGCAGGGGTGTGCTGCTTGAAGTAGCAAGTGGCTGAAGGGTTATCTCATGAGCAAGCATTGCCATTCTCATGATAGTGGTACAGTAGAGAAAAGGAAAGGTGTCTCCGCTGGGTCACAATGTCGAAATTCAGGATTTTTTGCACTCTTACAATCTGCTAGTGGTGGGTGGGGGCACTGCCTTGTTCTCTCATGTACCGCTGGCATTCTGCCCTTTCATGTGTGTGATTGGCAGTCACGACTATACCAATGTACGAATGGCAGCATCCATGCTTAGGGCACGATATTGGTAAACTATTCCTCTCCTCCTCATGACTTCATCAACTGACATCTGGCTCTACCTCAACAGCTGTAGTGAATGCCTAAAAAATTCAAATCATTGGTCATGAATGTCTTAGTTCGTCATGCCTACTGTTCTTTTTAGAATAACACTTTTGATGAAAAATGCCACTGACAGATGGTATCATCAGAGCCACGCTCCCTGTGAGAGAGGACCATCAGACTGTTCTACAGGGATTACATGAACACAAAGTATAAATAAGATGAGGCAGCCCAGAAGAACATCATCGGTGCCCATGTAAAACCCACCAACGCAGACAAAATAGTTGATCTTCCAATCTACTATTAGGATCGGAAGACTGCCTAATACTTCATGTAGAAAGGCTCTGTTACTAGCAATGATCTCATGAAGAGGAGAGGAGTGGTTTACCATATACCGTGCCCTAAAAATGGATGCTGAAATTCGTACATTGAGATAACTATGACTCTTCTCCATGAGGGTCACCGTTCACCTACAAGAACGGTTGGCATAAGTGCACTACATGAGGGAACATGGCAGTGCCTTCCAATGTCACCTGATCAACATGAGAGCACAAAAATCCTGGACAGTGACAAAGACCATACGCTGCCTCCGATATAAGGAGGCCCTCACCATCATCTGAAGGAAACCATACTGTAACATAACCCCTGGTACTCTTCTTCTGCCTGCCACTAAAATGACAAGGCATGCCCCTAGGAGAGCCCCTCAGCTGTCTGCTACTTCAGACACCCATGCTTTAACAATCATAACCCCCAGGACTTAGTGCCAACCAGTCAACACCTTCGTTGGTCAGCCAGACTACTCACACGAGTCATCAAGCCCCCACTAAAATCGCCTAAAATTTCTGTAAACCGGCTTGCTGATAATATAAAAATGGTATAATTGTAACCCTGGCTTCATTCTTCTATTATTAAATGGTAGAGAGTACTACTGACATAAAGGAATAAATGAAGTTTGGATAAGTATTACACAATTTATCTACTGCTACTAAGAAACTCATTCGAGAGATTGAGAAACTGGAATATAAACTCAACAGAATCCAGATGGCTATTCTGTTTGATGAAGTTTATTTGAGAGAGGGTCTTCTTCCGAGTTGTTATTATTATTATTATTATTATTATTATTATTATTCAATTGGGTAAGAGACCCTCTTTTAGGTAAGTCTTGTTAAAGGATATTGCTGCTTCAGCTGTTATTATTCTTGTTTTTTGCTTATTGCGACCTTTTTTTTTTGCTACTTAGACAGGTGAGTAACACACTTATGTTGGTCATAATAGATATTTTGTCCTTATAACTATTATGACCAACAGTCTAAGTAGCAACGAAAAAGCCGCAATAAGAAAAATAGAGAAGAACCTCTACAAGATTAATGTAGCTGAAGCAGCAATACCTTTAACAGGCATGATTATTATTATTGTTGTTGTTCTACAAAGGATCCACAACAATAAAAGTGTTGCAAGTCCGTGTACAATTTTTAAAACTTTACAAAGTTTTCGAACCCTTCCCTGGGGTCATCTTCAGTCCATGGTGTAACTAATTGTTCTTTTGGACTGAAGATGAACCCAGGGAAGGGCTCGAAAGCTTTTTGTAAAGTTTTAAAAATTATACAAGGACTCGCAACACTTTTTATTATTGTGGATCCTTTAGAACATTATATATACTCTCGATAGAGAGTTTTTCCCAATTATTATTATTATTATTATTGTACTTAGGATGCAGACCCTCTCTCAAGCATACTTTATTAAAAGTAATGGCTACTTCAGCAGCGTTACACTTGCAGATATTCTTCTCTATTTTGCGAATAGCGGCTTTTTCTGTGCTACTTAAACAAGCTAGTAGAGCGCCTATAGAGGTCATGGTCAAATACAGGGTCAAAATAGGTGTATATATTTGAATTTTACAGATAAACTATGATACTGTAGTCATCAAAGTCATTAACGATTTTCTCTCTCTCTCTCTTAAATAAAGCAAGCTTTCGTCTGGAGCTGCCAGACATCTCGGCTGGGAAGCTGAGGGAGGACTGATCTTGGTGCGGTGTCCCGTCCTCCTTATATCTGTGGTTGACAGCAGGGGGTCTGCCCCATGCTTGTCTCCAATTGGCTGGTGGCGGTGAGTCTTCTTTTTCATTGGTTGCCTGAGCCAGGTCTATCCTGCAGGCGCCTGGATCTCCTGAGCGGTGCTGTAACGTTGATGGGCGTTGCGCTACGCTGTGGGACGTCACGGCTAATTTGATTTCCATCGGCTGCAGAATACCTCGTTAGGTGGGGCGTTGTCTTCCGTGGAGTTGTCGTGATCGGTGGTGTCATTGTTGGTGGGCAGGTCTTCTCATACTCGTAAGGAGAGAAATTCTTCCGCGTCGTATTCAGTGTAGTTTTATTTGCTGGATGAGGAGCGCATCCAGCAGGGCGCAACCAACGGGCATCAGGGACCTTCCCAATGATTTTCATGTTCTGTATGATGACATCCCGGGAGATGGCCTCATGATGTTTGGTGCGGGCGTGATTCTTGATAGCCCCCTCTTGGGCATGGCATGAGAGTCTCTTCGACAGTCGCATGGTATTCATACCTACGTAGGCGCCTCTGCATTCGCGGACTGGGCATGTATACTGGTACACTACATGTGTCTGCTTCAGGGGTTCTCATACCTGTGGAGAGGGGTTATTTTTCATAATAAGGTCGCGCGTCCTCTGATTCTGGTAATATATGATTAAGTCGATATTCTTGGTGTTGTCAGTCGGGGATATTTTTTTCAGTAAATAAATTTCTCAATGAAGTCCTCTTCTTCACGGTAATGGGAACTCATGAAGGCTTTGTAGTACAGCTTGATATTATCCTGGAGGGCGGAGCTGTGTTTCAAACTGTGTAATTCAGGCACACTGCACTGCTGAAATGCTTGATGGAGGGCTTCTACCTCATCCTTGCGTCGACTTGTTCAGCAAAGATGTCATCATATAACGTCCATATCTGCGGGGTTGCTGCATCCTGGCGAAGACCCGTTCCTCCACGGTGCCCATATAAAAGTTAGCGAAGAGGACCCCCAGTGGGGAGCCCATCGCCACGCTGTCCTTTTGGCGGAACATCAGGCCACGGTGGGTGGAGAAAGGGCCTTTTTGTTTTTTTTTCGTGCCAGATCTCCAGCAGCGTAACGGAGCGAGGCTTCCGGTATGTTGATGGGGCGCTGTCGACTGATTCCTGTAGACACGATCAAGGATTATATCTATGGTTTTGTCGACAGGGACATTCGTAAACAGGACTCCACGTCCAGCGAGGCGATAATCCCGGTGCCAGGGTCGTCCTTGATGGCTTCTAAGAACTCTGCCGAAGAATGCAGGCTGTACTGACTTGGGACTTAAGGGGTCAAAATTTGGTTGAGGCTTTTAGCCAAGGCGTACGTTGGGGCGGGCGTCTGGCTGATGATCGGCTGGAGGATGTTTCCTTTTTTGTGGGTTTTTACATTACCATATAAATAACCCAGGCTGTAGTCTCCTTGTATGGGCGGGAGGTGCACAGCGTTTGTCGCAGCATTCACTGCGCTGATGACTTCGTTAGCCTCCCTCTTGATGTCGTCTGTCGGGTTCCTCGTCAGGCGCTTGAACTTCCTCTCGTCAGACAAAATAACTTCCAGCTTCTCGTGATATTCGGTAGTATCAATCAAGACGAAGGCTGCTGTCTTGTCCGCGCGTCGCACCGTGATGTTCATTTTCTCCTTCAGTTCCTTCCGCTGCTTTCTTCATCTTGGTGAGGATCCGCCTGGAGTGCGAGCCCCTCTCTGTAAGAGCTTCAGCAAAGTAGGAGGGGGGTTTGAAGGGCGTCGGTAGTTCTCACGATGCTCCGGGCTTCGAGTTGCTGGATGGAGTCTAGGAGCAACTCGATTTCGAGTCTCTTGTTATGAGGCCTGGGTCTCGAAATGAAGTGGCAAATAAGACCCAGCTTCAGAAAGGGCATCTTGATCGGAAGTGGGGTCGTAATCGTAAGTTAATGTATCCTTGGGTTCGTTTCAGGGAGATGAGCTTGCGCTGGGCACCTCTCATCCGCTGCTTCATGTCGTCCTCCCTGAAGGCGGACCAGGCATCTCTCGATGTTCCCCAGGGTACGTTGGTTCCTCTCCTGTGGGGTAGGAGCCCTCCGTCAAGCATTTCAGGAGTGTTTGTGTGCTGAATTACACAGTCGAAACACAGCTCCGACGATCGGCTCCCCTTGCTCGATGTCCTTGTAAGCAAGACGGAAGACAGTCTCCGTACTTCAGTCTACACAAAGAAGATAATTTAGGACTTTGCCTCAACAGAGACAGCGAGTTCCCCGCCAGATTCAAAAGCACCACCCCGTCAGGGCCTTTGTCAGGAGGGCCCTCTCCCACTGCTCGACCTGGCAGGACACTCACCGGGAACTCGACCGCGCCTCCCAAGTACTTGTGAATAACGGGTACTCAAATAATTAAATTCCAGCAGCAAGGAAGTCCACACAGCCCTGGAGAAATGGTACGGTAGTGAGAGCCTGCAGCCCCGCCCTCAGGATAATATCAAGCTGTACTACAAAGCCTTCATGAGTTCCCATTACTGTGAAGAAGAGGACTCCAATAAGAAAATTATTTCTGAAAATGTATCCCCGACTGACGACACCAAGAATATCGACTTAACCATATATTACCAGAATCAGAGGACGCGCGACCTTATTATGAAAATAACCCCTCTCCACAGGTACAAGAACCCCTGAAGCAGACGCATGTAGTGTACCCAGTATACATGCCCAGTCCGCGAATGCAGTGGCGCCTACGTAGGTATGACTACCATGCGACTGTCGAAGAGACTCTCGTGCCACACCCAGAGGGGGCTATCAAGATCACGCCCCCCACCAAACATCAGGAGGCCATCTCCCGGGATGTCATCATACAGAACACGAAAATCATCGGGAAGGCCCCTGATGCCCGTCGGTTGCGCCTGCTGGATGTGCTCCTCATCCAGCAAATAAAACCTACACTGAATATGATGCAGGAAGAATTTCTCCTCCCTACGAAGTATGAGAAGACCTTGCCATCCAACAAGGAAACCACTGATCATGAAAACTCCACGGAAGACAATGCCCCTGAACGAGGTACTCCTGGAGCCGATGGAAATCAAATTAGCCATGACGTCCCACAGCGTAGCGCAAACGCCCATCAACGTTACAGCGCCGCTCAGGAGGTCCAGGCGGCTGCAGGATATGCTGCAACGCAACATCGGCTCGAAGAAAGGGGCTTGAGACCCTGGCTCAGGCAACCAATGAAAACGATGACTCACCGCCACCAGCCAATAGGAGACAAGCATGGGGCACACCCCCGCTGTCAACCACAGATATAAGAGGAGGACAGACACCACACCAAGATCAGTCCACCCTCAGCTTTCCAGCCGAGGATGTCTGGCAGCTCCAGACGAAAGCTCGCTTTAAGAAAGAGAGAGAGAAGAGAGAGAGAGAGAGAGGAGAGAGAGAGAGAGAATCGTTAATGACTTTGATGACTATGGTATCATAGTTTATCGGTCAAATACAGGGTCAAAATAGGTGTATATATTTGAATTTTACAATGACCTCTATAGGCGCTCTACTAACCTGTTTAAGTAGCACGGAAAATGCCGCTATTCGCAAAATAGAGATGAATCTCTACAAGTGTAACGCTGCTGAAGTAGTCCATTACTTTTAATAAAGTATATTATTATTATTATTATTATTATTATTATTATTATTATTATTATTATTATTATTTTATTTGTAAAAAAAATTAATTTCAAACTCATACCGCTTTTCCCCAAATGAAATCCTTTAATTCACCGATGGTCGATGCCTATATGACTGTTTTTTTATTTCATAACTGTCAACTGCTGAATCAAATGCAATCCGTTTGGTCTGTTTTGCATACTTCGTCTTTATCTAAATATATGATGGGTATTGGAGAACAATTTTCTTCTCATGATGTATTGATTTATTCTGAAGAGCAGCTTTCCTGTTGCTAACTTAGACCGGAAGAGGATAAACCCCTAACGAAAAGGCAATGCAAAAAACTTGCGAATGATATTTATGGTACAATTGGCTTTGAAAACGCTGGCAAAATTCTCCTGTCTTCAGAGAGTATGCTTGCCAGGCTTCCGAAAACTATTGTTGGCCGTCACCAAAAACTGCCGTCTTCTATTATATTCCCGCGTTTTCAATGGAGATATATATTATAGAAACGAACCACAAAAAATTAAGGGTTTTTTTTTTTCTTTTTGCGCAACGTCAAGGAACAGACAAACTAATCAGATGCAGATGAAACGGCGAATAACAGTAGTCACTCGCAGGTGTCCTGGAAACTCTCTCTCTCTGGGAGTCTTCCACACCCACTGAGGACCACCTGCCGTAAAGAGATGTGTAGGTTCCTCCATTTAAGGATTCATCATATTTCTCTCTCTCTCTCTCTCTCTCTCTCTCTCTCTCTCTCTCTCATACTTTATTTCTTTCTCATGCATACATAGGTAACTTTTGGTTATAAAGCCGACAGATATGCAAATCAGTTTTATGCAACACTACAGTCTATGCAAATATGGGAAAAATAAGAAGGAAAATATCTTTCACGCAGTTCCCGGCCACACAACGCATAGTATAGCATTAATCCTACATGGCATTAAATATATCTGAATACTAAAACAATAGTTTCTGTGCCCTGAGACTCCTAATGAAAGTATCGTCGTACCCTGAATAGCCTCAAGTTTTGTAGACACAGACGATTGTACACATATATTACATATCTGGTCTGCATGTAACTCAAAATACGTTAAAAGTTATAGACAGTATGTAGTGGAAAAATGCTCGTCATTAATTTTCTGATACATTAATATAGTTAAGTAAAAACTGACCGAACGTTTAATTTCTTTCACTAAAACATAAAAATCAATCCATTATGGAAAGAAAGACAAAATCTACGAATGATGTGTTTGAGCATGTACTACGTGTGTGAGCTTAACTTCAATAACCGAGTTATATTTTGCCCATAAGGAACATGCAACAACGACAGCAAAAACTCTCTCTCTCTCTCTCTCTCTCTCATCTCTCTCTCTCTACACACACACACACACACACACACACACACACATATATATATATATATATATATATATATATATATATATATATATATATATATATATATATAATATATATATATATATGAAACATTCTGACCCTCAGTTTTTTAATGACATCTGACGACAATAGGACCAATACACAATTGAATAGATTTACTCCTTAAATGCTATGTTGCAGTATACACGAAGATAGTTTATTAACAAAACTGCAATAAATTAAGGAAACAGCATAAATCTATACAAAGGTGTTTTTTTATTTTTTATTACAAAGATCATTAAAAAACAAAGTTTCTTGCGTTTTAATATTCTGTCGAAAACTATTTCACTGACAAAAAATCACAGAAATATTCCAAGTACATCAAGGATATACCTACACCTATCAATAATTACATCAGGCTCTACATTCATTAAACTGGTTACACGTGTAAAATTCTATCTATTATATCTTAAACGGCATTCGTCAGATAGGGAACAAGTGAAAAGTACATGACTCTTAACTGTATGCTGATACAGTCACACTGGCAAGTTCTTGCATAGGTCAGAATTCTTCTCCAGCTACGGCTGAAAAATATTCTCTCACGTGATAAACATTTCTACCAATTTGAATCAATCCTCTTTAAGTGTGTATCTACAGACAGATATATATACAAACACACATGAATGTAAGCAAACGCGCACAAACAAACAAACACAAACCCACACGCACGTAACAAAAAACGCACCACGCTCACAAATTAACATTTCTTTCCATACTAAACATTGGGAGGCGCGACTACCGGTATATAGCAATTGTTGCAGTCGACATTAATGACAGAAATGAAATAAATAAATTATCAGATTTATTTAAATTCACTCTTGATATTTTGTCGATGAAATGTTTGTTTTTAGACAGCGATCTCATCCTTGGTTCGACCTGAGAATGAAGCCATGCCTTCTATTATGGGAAAGAGTTCTTCACTTAAAGTTCCCAATCCGAAGTTTCTTAAAGGGATTAAGCTAGGTTGCTCAACTAGCATACTTTATTTTTCAGGTCACCAAATCTTTAGTGTCTCTTCATTCATACTAACGGTGATGGAAAGAAATGGTGAAGTATTTATTGAATGATTCCCGGAAAAGGAACTAGACAGGATCTTAACGATGTATAAATGTCTAGTAGAGACTTCGCCCCGTCATTAAAATAGGTCTCAACCTTCAATACTAATCAGAAAACAGCTTAATTGAATTCCAAATGGGTTGCGGCGTGATAAAAGAGCAATCATTTTCGTATCTTGTACCGGACCCTCATTCGACTTCAACGTTGCCACATTTCACAGTTTAGAGTCGCGGACGAGGCAACGTCACTCACACAAAACGCGGCACTAAATTCCGGCTGAGGCTTAAATTAAATGCGCCGAAGCCGGTTGCAGACGTGCGGGGGTAAACAGGTTGTTGTCCGTTACTAAACGCAAGTTAAAATGAGCATCAAAACACGCGATTATCTCTCTCCTGAAGCGTAAGTTAGCCAGGCCGTCCATTCTCTCCCTCTCTCAAGGTAATGTTGTAAAATTCAATAATCCTCATAAACTTGTCTGGTGGTAAGGTGATCCCGCTTGTTAATATCAACGGGGTGACAAGCTAACATGCCTTGGGAAACGTGAGCCTACACAGGTAAAACAAAAAAAAAAAAAAAAAAACCCGCCGCAGCCTGGAGTTATCCCACCTTCTGCTGTAATGGTTATCACAGCATCCTCGTCCTCTTCCAATAATTCTCTTTCCCGTGATATTCCCTTACGGCAAATCCCCCCTTGCTATCTATGTAACACCCCATAATCCCAAACTCCCACCGCCATTTAAGGAACCGTTCACTCCCTTCACAATAATCTCCTTTGGCAAGATGCTGCCGCCTGTGGACATTGTTCTGAGAGGGATTTCATTTGAGCGAAGAGAAGTGACAGAACAGTAAAAAATAATAATCTCCGTAACAATTGTGGCGAAATTATTGAACTCATATAGTATTACAATGAGAGTTTTTTATTACTATATGCAACCTTAAAAATAAAGGGAAATTTATACATCGAATATTTCCATTGCTTCTTCATTACTGTAAACAAAATGACGTGACAAGGAAATTAATGATGATAATAATAATAATCATACTATAATGGGCGTAATGTCTGTCTGTCTGTCATTCAATCACGGCCAAACGGCTGGTCAGATGGGCATGAAACTTGGCAGGGTTATGGTGGGGTCCCCTAAGATGGTTTGTAATGGGTTTTCATCCAACCTACCCCCCTCCTTTGTAGGGGTGGGGGTGAGAAGGGATTCCCTGAAAGGCAGCTGTTTTCTGGCCGTGAACGGGGCTGGTTATTCCAGTAGACTTAGTTA
The DNA here is from genome assembly GCF_015104395.2 of Macrobrachium nipponense. NCBI lineage: Eukaryota > Metazoa > Arthropoda > Malacostraca > Decapoda > Palaemonidae > Macrobrachium > Macrobrachium nipponense. Next base: position 111,008,928 of record NC_087200.1, on the reverse strand, counting down.
CTTTACGATTTTTCATACATAATTTCTGTACAACTTCCCCGGAGAAAGTCGCGAATATTTCAGCTCGGACACAATAGAAGATGAAAATTATCATCAATATCCGCAAGATTTTTTTAATAACTTAAATCCATCGGGACTGCCAGTACACAAAATAACGTTGAAGAAGTACTGCCCGGTAATGTTGCTTCGTAATTTCGATCCTGCCAATGGACATTGCAACGGAACGAGGTACACCGTTATGGAGCTAAACTCCCACGTCATTGAAGCAGTGATAGCAACGGGCCCTCACACCGGCAAACGTCTGTTCATTCCCCGGATTCCTCTGATGCCTTTGGACAACCAGTTTCCGTTCCAGTTTCAGCGCAGGCAGTTTCCCATCAACCTAGCCTTCTCATTCACTGCAAACAAGTCGCAGGGCTAGAATTTGGATCATGTTGGTGTGTTTCTGCCATCACCCATGTTCATGCATGTATGTGGCGATGAGCAGAGCAACTGACTCTGCCAACTTGAAATTAAGTTGTGGAGAAACTGATAATATTGTGTACAAAGAGGTTCTGTAGTAGGTATGTATAAAAATCGCCCTTATTATATTGCTTGAACAATAGTACATATAAATTTTTCACTTCTGCACCCGTATTTTATCACCCATCGTAGATGGGTCAGTTTGCTAGTAATAATAATAATGGTAGTCCCTCAACGATCCCTCTCCAACTTCCAGAGCATGGCGACTGACGAAATATTAAAGAAGGCACCATAATGGGTTTTGCACAAGTAGATAACTGAGACAATATTTTATCCCAGAGAAGATTTGTTTGAGAAACAAGAATTCTCGATGGCTACTACTCTTAGTATGAGGGTTATTTGCATGGACATGAAGGCACGTAATGGTTTTCATAAATGTTCAATAAAATATGAGGACGATATTCCTGAAATTTCAGGTTTACCTAAGAAATAACACGCACAAAAAAACACACAGATGGCGGCAATCACTCTGCTATCATGTATGTCTATTCATAAAGGTCTACCTCTGTGACAAGTTTGAGTGCAATCCCCAACCATGTAGGAAGAGTTGTGATGACAAAGTGAGTGTGGCAGATGCAACAATAACCAGACCGATAGGCTTTATATATTATATATATATATATATATATATATATATATCATATGTGTGTGTGTGTGTGTGTGTGTGTGTGTGTATATATATTATACAAAGGGCGGGTATCCGCACGGCTAATTCTAAAATATTATATATATATATATATATATATATATATGTGTGTGTGTGTGTATGTATGTATGTATACATTTTTATAAACGCACACACACAGCACGGTATACCTCTGTACCTAGTCTGTGAGACAAAGAAAGAATAACAAACACACAGGCATAGAAAGAGACAGGCAAGCTCCATTACGTACATCTATGTATGACTGGTTAAGCTTTGAACCCAGTATAACCAAAATACCTTTACCCACTTTGGAGTTGCAATAACATGGTAAAATGTAGCATCACATTCATAGACAAACAGAGATCTGGTCTATCTCCTTCAAGTGATGAGTGACAAAAAGTTTGAAATAGTTTTGGGAAACTTGAGAGTATAAGAAGGTGTGGAGGATGTATGGTGTATAAAGTTATTTGCTGGCAGCAATTTGAAGTTTTAATGAAGAAACCGAAAGTTTTGATGACATGTGGGTAGGAAGTGTTTAGTTTAGTGCAAAATTGTAACTGGCGATTGGAATGGCTAACGTTAATTGGTAATAGTGATGGGAACCTTCAGAAATTGGAGCGAGTTTGAACATTTTTAAGAAGAGAAACCTGAAGGTAAATGTCTGAGAGATTAAGCATGAGAGTAAATGGTAGCCAGGATGATGGAGTAATGAAATGGATGAGGGAGGTAAGATAGGCAGTAAACGTGAAAAAACAAAATAGGCAAAGGCAAGATAGCCCACCGAAACGTGGCAAAATGTTTCGGGAAAGAGAATCTAGGTAAGTAAATGTTAGACTGTATGAAATGATTGCAGGTCAACAATTTTATGAAAGTGGCAAATGGGTCTTAGATGCGAATAGAATAAAAAAAAATTGGAAGCTGTAGCGATGAAATGTCTGTATAGCTTATGGAGCATGTTTTAAGTGGCGTGGTCACGTGATATGCTTTGCTTTCGCTGCAGTGAACCGCAGATAAGACTATGCAATCATATGTTTTTAACCAAATAACTTGAGAGCAGGCCTTTCTAGGGAGTTGTATGACGACACCTAAAAAGACTACCATACAGTGATTTACGCCTTTCAGTAAAACAAAAAAAAAAAAAAGGGAAAAAAAGATTATCCCCTAAAAACAATATACAATGAAATGAGAAATTAAGGTCACTGCGCCTATCAAAACTAGTTTGGTTTATAAACTTACAGCAATTTAAATTAAAATTTTCTTGAAATCTTCCGCGTGTTCTGTAAAGAATGATAAATAGAAAAGAAAACAAAAGGACACAAAAAATAAATAATTTTCCCAAGAAAAGAAAAAAGAAACAGTACGAGCGAAGAAATGAAAATTAATGAGATACAAAAATGACATTTTTACATAACGGTACCAAACACAAATGGCAAGCTAAAATAATTTAAGAAATTTATGCCACTGTATGCATATATAGGGTATATATATATATATATATATATATATATATACTATATATATTAATATATATATATAGTATATATAGATATATATAGAGATATATAATTATATATATATTATGTATATATATATATCTATATATATATAGTATCTAGATATATATATATATATAGGTATATAATACATATATATATATAATAGTATATCTAATATATATATATGTATATATATATATGTATATATATATATATATATATATATATACACACATATATATATATATTATATACATAAAGTATATATAATAATATATTACATATAGATTAATAGCTTAGATATAGTATCAGAATAGAGCTATAGATATCGAGATAAGATATAGATATAGATATAGATATAGATATAAGATATAGATTATAGATATAGCTATAGATTAATCGATAGATCGATGATAGATAGATAGATAGATAGATTGATAGATAGATATGATATAGATATAGATATAGATATAGATATAGATATAGAATATAGATATAGTATAGATATAGATGATAGATAAGATTTTAGATAGATAGATAGATAGATAGAATTAGATAGATAGATAGAGATAGATAGATAGATGATAGATAGATAGAATAGATAGATAATAGTAGATAGATAGATAGATAGATAGTATATACAATATTATATATATATATAAATATATATATAATATATATATAATATATATTATATGGTATGCATGAAAATTCGTGCAGCGTAAAATTTTCTATGGCATTACTGATATAGAAGAGAAGTAGCGGGAGTGGCATTTCCATAAGCAGTTAGAAATGAACTACGATCGCTCTGCATAAAATAAGTCGACCGTTCCGTGGTTGAATTGCCTGTTAACAAATGGCGATTGAAACTATCGACCAAGTATTACCAACTTGTTTACATATGTAAACGAACACCGAAGTACACTTAAGATGCCACACATCAAAATAAGCAGTCACCGAGCGTCTTCCTTGTTCAAACAGGGACAAAAAGCAACCAAGAGGAGTTAGCGATGCTCAGCACCCGGACGGAGTCGGAGGTCTCGGATTACAAGCTAAAAGAGGATGCTACGTCAGGCGTTTTGAAAGCCCACGCCGTAAGGATGCAGCCGATGCTGAGGGGAGATATGACACTGGAGGTAACAGAAGCCAACGCTGTAAATTTCAACAGAGCATCAAAAGCAGGTAAAAAATCGGCATGACTTGGTGTACTCGGATTTCTCCAGCAGACGAAGCATAACATGGCTGCTTGTCTGGTAATCACAGTTTGTGTGACTGTACGATGCATAAACTACTTCTTCATCCTAAAGTTAATAGATTCAATAAAAATTACTATTATTACTTTTACAGATTAGCTACTAAGTCACAGACGCAGACGAATATGTGGAATGTTTGGAAGTGTATACTTATTACGTTTTTCTGATGATTCTAAGGGATTTCGTTTTTATATATTTTACTCACTTACGTCCGTTACCTTAACCATATATGAATCAAACTTCTTGCACCCTCGCCATTCTCAAACCTTTCACGTAAATACTAAGGTTTCAGAATTAATAATTTCATGTTTTCAATTCCCGTTCACACAGCTGATATATATCGTCAGTCTATGAATCTGAGATGCCACCCATCAACGATAAAAATGTTTGCCCCACTATAATCTCCATCATAACCAGTTTCAAGCTTATCACCTCGAATCCAAGTAAACCTGCGAATATTTCATCTTCACACCTAACCCCAGAATCCTTATCTGCCTCCTCAGATCATTTTTTAGCCTTCTGCAATTCAACTAAACCTGCAATAAGAAAGTGGGTCTGACAGTATCCCAGCATGCAAACATATTCTCTCTCTCTCTCTCTCTCTCTCTCTCTCTCTCTCTCTCTCTTGATAGATTAACCCAGCAGAGGTGGAGAAGGATCTAACATTTCTGGCTTGTTAAATCGCATAAAGATAAGAGTCACCCATTAAGTACGAGTTGATTTAACCTTACGCTTGTGGGAAGGGGGGGATAATTATTATCTTTCAATAGAGTTACCAATGACTTCTTATATATTATTTTCTTTGTCAGGTTTTTTAGCTTGTATTTTCAAGCATTCTTAACGTACAGTTCCCCTTTCTTCCCTATCATTTGAAATCTAAAACAAGACATTTCCTCAAAAAAAGTCTTTATCTAGTCGACTACATACGAGAGAGAAAGAGAGCAGGTGCGGTTAGTAGTTGAAGGGTGAGATTACGGGAATGCCCGCAGTTTCAATTATTTCAGTAATTATTTTGGTATCTTCGTTATTATAGAAGAAAGGGTAAAATTTCTGTTAAAAACTTCGTCGTACTTATTCACTTCACAAACCTGAGACGAAAATACAATGCTAAAAACTGTAACAAAAATTACTAACTGCAAAAAGCGCAGACACATTCATGATAACTGTCTGTCAACTACAATTCCGTATAAAGGGACATGCCACACTAGAAAGGAAATGCAAAAATCAATAGCATTAACAATAAAAAAAGGAATTGACAATGATGCATCCTACTTAGGGAAACAATCTTTATGAAGTTCAGTACGGAACAAATAGCGAACTTTAAAGGGACAAAATAATCTTGCAAGGTCTGGTTCTGGGGAAGTTCATCAGGGAAGGAGGTTAAGCAGTCCCAACGACCACCACAGCCAACTCCGTTTCCAGATACTCAATTCCTTGAGTTGAGCTTCATTATGTAATGAATGTCTAACGTGTATATATTTATATTTAAACATACACACACACACACACACATATATATATATATATATGTGTGTGTGTGTATGTAAAGTGTATATTATATATAATAATATAACATATATATATATATATATATATATATATTATGTAATATATGTAGCAGTAACATATATATATAATATATATATATATATATGCATATACATATATTACATATATATATATTATATATATATATATATATATATATATTATATTATATATATATATAATAATTATATATAAGCCTAATGCCACAGGAAAAATAAAACAGAAATTCGTAGCCACGTGATTTCGTCCTTTAGATATCGTTGAGGCACAAATGAGATACAGTTGAAAACAGAGTTGCAATGTAAACTAAATGATCAAGAATACCAGATGTAATTGTCAAAAAGGTAAAAATCAAACAGATAATCCAGATCATCGGAGTTCACCAGGTTCACACACTACAACAGACTTAACCATAACAGAAAGAGAAGCTTAGACATACAAAGTCCAAAACATTTATATAACTGAATATATTAATTTTGTTGCTTATATTCATCTACAACTTTTTTAATCATGAAGGCATCGAGTTTAAATAAACCAAGACTTAAATTAAGAACACTTCCATTATTTGATTTATGAAACAAGATTCAATGATATTCCTTTTAACTGTGTCGCTACACAGCATTAAGGATCTTCCCTGACTCCAGTTAATAGGATAATCTAAATCTCTCATAAGTACGAATAATGCATTCGATATTTGACCAGTTCTCACTGAATACTGGTGCTGTTTGATTCGTTGTGAAAATGATTTTTAAGTTTGTTCGTAATACATACTATATATATATATCGTTCAAGATATTAGCTAGAAACAAGGAAAGAAATAATCTTTAACCCAAGTCTAATGAATCCATACAAGTTGCCCCTTCGACTTTGGAGGAATCCATTCTCCTTTTTCTTTTGAAAAGCTATCCTCATCTCCCATTGGTGCTTGGAATATCCCCTGCAGGCATACTGGGAGGAGCTATCAGTTATTGTACTATAGCTAGCGCAAAGATGCTACTTATGCATTAAACACCACCAAAGCTAAATTATTATTATTATTATAAAAGAGTTTAACCAGGCCACTGAGCTGACCTTCAGCTCCCATGTGGCTGGCCCAAAGGATTAGATAAAATGCAAGGTCAAGGCCAAAAGCCACGAGCTTGGACCAAACAGGTCTTATAGATTAATAAATATGAATTAAGATTAAATAAAAAAATTGCACAGAGGCAAAGGCTTTCATACTAGAACACAAACAGGCAATAAATACATTTATTCACGTTTCCATACATTCATTCTAAAAACCCAAAGCTAAAAACTACACACATACATGAAAGCGAAATACCTAAATTTCATTAAAAACTCCAACTTCTTTTAAAAATTCAACCACACACTCATAATCATGCTGAGCTTCTTCACCCAATATCTTTGTCAAACTGTAACTACCATCTCTATCTCTTTTGTCTTTAAAGTGCTGCTCTCTCAGTTCCCGATGACTAGGACATTCAACTAGCAAATGCTTAATAGTCATCGGGACGAGACAGTCATCACAGTAAGGTTGGTATTCACCACTCTTGAGATACCCATGTGTCAATCTTGTATGTCCTATACGGAGGCGGCATATCGTTACTTCCCATTTCCTAGGCATAGATTCATATTTCCAAGGGTGTGTACGTGTGGCAAACTCTTTCATTTTATTTGGTCCTGCTTCGTTCCATTGCTGTTCCCATAATCTTGCAATGAACTTTGATATACTAGGAAAAAAGTCTCTATATGGTACAGCAATTGGTCTTGGTATCATATTGGTTGCTGCTGATTTAGCTAGTTGGTCTGCTTTTTCATTTCCATATATATTTGCATGCCTGGGACCCAGCAAAAAGATATAGTAATCCTCTACGCTGATGTAGAAATACCCACTGTGAGATTTTCAATGTATTGGATGATCAGTATTAAAATTCAAGTGCCTGTAATGCACTTTTGGAATCACAAAAGATGGTGATATTAGTGGGAATTCTGGAGGGTTGCAATATGTTCCAATGCTGTTAAAATTCCATACAGTTTCCGCTGTGAAGTTCGATGCTACGATGGGTAGTGCTCCTCTGCAACTAAAATCATCACTAAAAACTCCATATCCGACTCCATCATCAGTTTTGGAGCCATCAGTAAAAACAAATGTGGAGCCTGAGTGCTCTGCAGCATGTTCTAAAAATAATACTCTGATTTCTGTATCTGATTTTTCTCTTTTAATACCTTTAAAATATTTACAAAATTTAATTACAGGTAATTTCCATGCTGGGGTAATTGGTAAATTAACTGGACATACAGGATTTCTTGACATATTCATTTCCTCCAAGATCTTTTTCACTCTAAAACTAAAAGGCTTAGGAAACCTTGGATGATTTTCATAAAAAGTTGTTGAAAGAATTTCTATTTGCTGCTTCAAAGACTTTAGAGTTGGGGATTCTCTGAACCCTAAACCAATATCTGATAATTGATGATTGGCGAATTAACTCTAGTGGGATTTCTCCCGCATCAATTAATAAACTTAAGATGGGAGAAGATCGAAAGGCACCTGTTGCCAAGCGTATACCGGTATGATGTACTGAATCTAAGATAGGCAAATGACGATTAGATGAAGCAGAAGAATATATTTTCGACATCCATAAAGTAATTTTGAAATAATAAGTGATTTGTGTAGTTTTATAACTGTCTGCCTGTCTGCACCCCAGTTGGTATTAGATAATACTTTCAAAATACTTAAAGCTTCAAGGCACTTGGTTTTAATATGTTTCAGATGGGGAAGCCAATTGAGTTTTTTGTCGAATATGAGGCCTAAGAAGCGTACCTCCTTCAATTCACAGGGTATTCTATGGTTGTACAGATAAAGGTCTGGGTCGGGGTGTACTCCCCGAAGGTGGCAAAAATGCATAACAGTAGTCTTACTGGCTGATATTTTAAATCCCTGTTGTTCAGCTCAATTTACTATCCTTATTTATTGTCAATTGTAATTTCCTTTCTGCAACTGACATTCGTGATGCAGCAACAAATATTGAAAGATCATCTACGAATAGGGTACTCAATACATCCTTGGGTATAACAGAGACGCGACACCATTTATTGCTAACGCAAAAAGTGTGACACTAAGCACACTTCCTTGTGGGACACCCTCTTCTTGGCATCTTCTATCTGATAATGTGTTGCCCACTTTAACTTGAAAATATCTATTTCATTTCAAGAATGCTTTAATGAATAGGGGCAATTTTCCTCGTAGATCACAGGTATGAATTTGTCTTAAGAATGCCATGCCTCCAAGCAGTATCATAAGCTTTCTCAATATAAAAAAAAATAGTTATATGGTGCTGCTTGGAGGCAAATGCTTCACATATGGAGGTTTCCAGCTGCAGTAGGACATCTACTGCCGAGTGCATCTTTCTAAATCCACATTGTGAGGGTGAGAAAATACCATTACGCTCTAAATACCATACAAATCTTGTATTCACCATTTTTTTTCCATCAACTTGCATAAACAGCAAGTTAGTGCTATTGGTCGATAACTAGCCACTGAAAAAGGGTCTTTACCTGGTTTTACAAAAGGTAATACAAAAGCCAATTCCCATATGACTGGGTAGCTACTTTCATGCCATAAGCTGTTAATTATACTTATTATAAATAGTTTTGTATTTTTTGAAATATGCCTAAACATTTGATAGGGAACATTTCATCCGGACCAGGGGCAGTGTTAGTGCTGCTGGCCAGGGCAGCATCAAATTCCCTTTCTGTAAAGGGTAAATTATATGGCTCTATCTTATCTGTGGAAAAGTCTAATCGCAGTTGTTCTTCTCTTCTTCTATATTGATATCCAGGGGAACTGTCGATTTGTTTGAAACTTGGGCAAAATGATCGGGCGAAGTTTATCACTTACATCTTTTGCGTCGGCGATGAAGATTGTCATTAACTTTAAGTACTGGGGGAGGACTGGGAGTAAATTTCCCAGCAATCTTTTTTATTTTCTTCCATATACTGCAGATAGGTGTTCGGTGGTTAATGGACGATACAAATGACGCCCATGACTGCCTTCTAGCAGTTTTCATTGCCTTTCGAAAACGCGCTCTATTCTGTTTGTATATTATCATGTTTGCTATAGTTCGGTGTCTACGATAACGTGTAAGTGATGTTCTTGTGACTCTGTGTAACAGTGTGAGCTCTTCACACCACCATGGGACTGGGCGTCGCCTGAAAAGACCTGTAGTTTTTGGTATAGAATGTATACCTGCTGTATGAAATGTCCCATTTAATAAATCGATTGCATCATCTGCCGTTGGGAAGTCATTTGCGTCACTTTCTATTTCGCTTAGTTCTTGAAATTTGTTCCAATCTGCTTTTTCAACATTCCACCGTGGAGATCTTTGAACTGGTGGGTCATCATTGGAATTTATTATTATGGGAGCATGGTCACTGCTTTGCCAGTCATCATTCGTCTTCCATCTGAAATCATCGTGCAATTGGAACTAGATATTGTAAGGTCTAAGCATGAGACTGTACCTGTCTGGATATGGTAATGAGTAGGTTCTCCGGTATTTAAAAGTCCTAAATCTTCATTTTCTATTATGGAAGCTATAATATTCCCTTTTTGATTTGATGTCACATCTCCCCATAAAGGATGTCTGCCATTTAAGTCTCCCATGAGAAGAAATGGTCGTGGAAGCTGATGAAATAAATCTATTAGTTCTTCTCGAGTGATGGGATTGTTTGGTGGAAGATAAAGGGAAACAAAGTGTGTATTTTCGTCTTAGGTGAATTTGAACCGCAACAGCCTGTAAAGGAAGTATTTAGTGGGATTGGAAAATGAGGAAGGTCCCTGCGAATATAAATAAGGCACCTCCATGTCTTCCCACTTCCAAATTATATTGTGTTCTATATGATATATACTCTCTAGGGCAAGGTGTGTGGACATCAAGCATTGTTTCTTGTAAACATACAGCAATAGGGGAGTATTTATAGAGTAACACTAAGTTCCTCATATTTTGCACGAAGTCCCTGACAATTCCACTGTAAAATTGAAGAGAAGGTGTCTAGGTTTTGGAGGGTAGTCCTCTATTCAAGGTCATTTTTGAATGCTTAGTGGATGGGAAGCTTTGCTTGTAAATTTTTGATGACGATTGTTTTTCTTCGCCAGTTAGCTCATTGATTTTGGTTTTATCTTTTGTTGGAGTTAATGGAGGAGAGGATGAGGGTGTTCTTACCCTCTTCATTTGTTTTTTTTCCCTCTAATTCCATTAAATCAGGCAGAGATTCTGCCTGAGATAATGCAGAGGTGGAGTAGAGGGAGGTTTGAGGGAGATATCCAGTTTGTTATATGGAATGTTTATTTTATCCGTCTTTGCTGATTGTGCTCTAACCTTACTAGGCTGAGCACTTGGCCCAGTATGTCGGGCCACAGGAGTAGAAGCATCCTTTATTGAGGATGAGGAAGGATCAGCAGATTGGAGTGGAGCCCTAGTGGTGGGAATGTTGAACCACAGGGGCTGAGGCATCCTTCATTGAGGATGAGGAAGGAGTAATGGATTGAAGTGGAGCCCTTGTGGTAGTAAGGGCTTTAGAATAACTCTTGGCTCTTCCCAAGAGTCGTCTTGCATGTCCAATACTGATGTGCTCTGTATGCTTTATTAACTGCTGCTGTTTCAACTTTAATTCTTCACATATTTTATCAACTGATTTGTGCTCTAGCTGACAATTAATGCATTTAGGTATATCTGAGCATGGGCCATGTTCTAGGGCAGAGCAATTATTACACATCTTATTATTTTTACAAACTTTAGATGGATGACCAAATTTAAACAATTAAAACATTGTAATGCTTTTGGTTGAAAAGGTCTAACTCGCACTCTTTCATTTTCTATTACTATATGAGATGGTACATTACTGTCTTCAAAAGTAAAAATCATCATGTTGCCATTTGGGACCTTTTTCACTTTCCATACAGTTTAGTGGGCACATATCTAAAATTTCTTCTTCAGTAAACTCGTACAAGTCTCTATCAAAAACAACACCTCTTCCATAGCTAAAATTTAGGTGAGGACTAATTTTCTCTATTATATCGTTGTTATCAACTTTCATCATTGTTAGCATCTGTGACTGAGTTTTAGATTTTGCATGAATAAGTACAGAGCTCTTACCAAATCTAGTAATGTCACCACTCATTATGCCACCTATTTTTTTGCTGAAGGTACCTACTAAACTTGTAATAGTTGAAGTTCTCCTCCTTGCTTTAACTACCAGCCATTTAGGAGGTTGGGGGACTCTTATTTTGTCAAACGTTGCTACTATTGGAGTTGATTGGATTCCATTCTGCAGGTTTATAAATGTCTAAGTTTCTTGGGGCTTTATCCGTCAAGGCTCCTTTAACTAATGAGTTACATACATTCAAGGTATCATACTACAGCTTGCTTTAAAAGCATCTTCATGTTTATCAAATGTTACCCAGCTTCCCATTTCCTTCTGTGTCAAGAAAGTTCATACGAATCTCTGCTATATTGCCAAACATGTTCAAAGATGTCGAGATATCCTCATAGTTACACTGAAGTGGAATATTTTTCATATGTATAACTTTCAAATGCGTCACTCTACTATTATGGCATCTGGGGGTTCAAAGAATGGTCTTTGTTTGAGCCAGAAGTCGTCAACGGTGCCAGTGAGTCCATTTTCCCAGGGGATGTGGGTTCATAGTCCGGATCCATATTTGGTTTACTAAAAAAAAAAAATAAAACTCTTACTACTTGGTTATATCAAGAAAGTATCGTGAGTCACTCAGGTATTCACATTCTCCACCAATGGCACTAGTGAGAGTTGACTCCCAATGGTCCACCCCATACCCTACCCATACAGGATAGCACCAATACGTTTGTGGTGGCCCAGGTATAAGCCAATCTGCCTGCTGGGAGCTCTGATTCCACTAATGGGAATCAACTCCCCACCACAAACGTATTGGTGGGCTTCCGGACAAAAGCCAGGAGTCCCACCCCCAGAAAACCAGCTCCCCCTGGATGGTTCCGATGGGCCAGTCCCTGGAGATGGTTCCACCCTCAAGATAGCAATGGGAAAATCCCATTACTTACTCTCAGGTCCAAACCATATCAGGTGGTGACTCAACCACCACAACTCCCACTATTAGCTTCAAATGCAACCCCTTCCTAACCAACGATCCCTTCTCAGACTCACCTTAGTAGTTAAATTAGACGAAAGTGGAAATGTCCACACCATTTATTGCCAAAAGTTTGTAGGCATTCCGTCAGGATCCGGCCTTCACATGAGTGAAGGCAGGATCCCTTACCCCCTCACCACGTGAAGGAACCTACTCGAGGGGCTATATACCAGGAGGTTATGATGTCCTTGCTAGGACAAGATTTTAAGTCTCCTCCTAACTTTATACCGTATCTGGGTCACCGCCCTCCCATGGCTCCAGACCCGTTTCACAGGCCTCCAAGGACTACTTCTGCACAACCAGTGCCACTTGAAGGTGCCAGGCAGTGCCAGGCTCCATCTCTCATGGATGTTGAGCCACGTTCGAGTCCTTCCACCGAGTCAGAAACGGCCTTAGTGCCAGAGCCAGGGCCAGACTCAAGTCTCTCCCCTCCACTGCCTTGGTCCAACTACCCATGCTGGCAGACAAGGAAGAGCCAATTCCAATAGGAATCCTCCAGGACACCCATGAACATAGTGGACACTCCACCAATGGTGCGGCCTTGCAGCCTGCCCCAGAGTCGGTCCTCCTCACGGGTAAGCCCATCCCAAATACCTTTACCTCATCCAATCCCCCTCCGTCAGCAGCGAACCGGTCCCGGAGTAATGACTCTGCCGAATCCTATTTGGCCGAAGAACTCATGGAACCGAGCCACGCAACATTAGGCACGGGGACGAGTGCCAAGGCTCCAGTTGTCGCAGCAGCTGGAGCAGATGCCCCTTCGGAATCTTCAAAGGGCTTGGATCCTCCAAAGGCCCCCATGGTATCGTCAAACCGACCTCGAAGAGGTTTGAAGGAAGAAAGGAAAAGGGCATCAATGTTTTCCAAAGCTTTACGAGAACCAATAGCCTCTCTGCACTAGTTGCTTGGGCACAGTTAAGTGCCACCCTCTTATAGAGAATTATGACCCTCTCCATCCAGAAAAGAGTGCCAGACTCTCCTACTTCTACTTCTTTCCGACCCTTTCGTAACTTTCTTCTTCCTTTTGCATTGCCTTCTGCATATTTAATGCCTTGTGGCATTTGTTGTATATTGTATGTCCTGCTTAGGCAGAGCCAAACTGCTAGCTACCCTGGCCTTGTGTAATTTAGTACTTCTTTACAAACTACTGTTGTAAGTGCCACAATTGGCACCGTGCCCTTTTCTAGGCACTTAGAATTCCATTTAACTTAGGAAGACTTTAGCCAGCAAACGTTGCTATAGCTTAGTGATAATTTCGAAGCCTACCTCGTTTATACATTAGTTGGTTAGCTGCTCTGATTTAGTGTTATTCCCTAGTCTTTATATTTTGCGAGATTGACGTTGTTTTGATCAAATTTACATTTAATTTTCTTGTCTGTGGTGTATTATTTAATCCCTACGAAAGAATTACTTCATTAATTTTCCCCTTGTTAGTGAACTAATGTTAGTGCTGGTATAATTAATAGGGTCAGATGTCATCTTGTTACGAGAAAAAGTAACTTCACAAAACCATAGGGCCATTAACACACCTGAACGTGTCATATTGATCCACCAGGGTAGTCAGATAAGATGTGTTAGTAGTATTATGTATGATGTAACTTACCTGTAGGTCTAATTAAATCTATAACAACTTATTGCTGCTCATTGTTATTCTCAGTGTGGCATCATATTTTAAGTGCATTTGAATATAGAAAGTTAATCTTTAGTCAGGTCACACTTCATTTTACTCAATTCTCTGCCTGTCGAGTAAGACTTCATGAATATTATAATTGGCAGATTTTGAATATTGCTTATATTATAAGTCCACTCAAGGGAGAATGGAGGGCTCAGTAATCTATATTGCAATGGGTCCTTGTTTCTAGCTTGTCTTGTCCATTCCAACCCGTCCAGGGTTGAAATGTCCTCTAGAATGGGGAGGTATTCAAGATATTAGCTAGAAACAAGGAAAGAAATAATCTTTAAACCCAAGTCTAATGAATCCATACGAGTTGCCCCTTCGACTTTGGAGGAAATCCATTCTCCTTTTTCTTGTGAAAAGCTATCCTCTTCTCCCATTGGTGCTTGGAATATCCCCTGCAGGCATACTGGGAGGAGCTATCCAGGAGAAAGCTTGAAAAGGCCTTGAACCCAGGAGAGAGGCCTCAGAAGAACATCAGACCTCGGAGTGGCCAGCTCTCTTGCCCCTGACCAGACGCAGACCCAACCCCCCCTCTTGGGCCTGCTTTTCCATGCTTTGGGAAGCCCAAGTATATTTTTAAAGTCCATAGTGTCCAGACTTAGAGAAGAAGACATCCTGCATCCTCATTAAAGGTACTGTAAGGGAAATTCCATTTCAATAAAGGAATTGTTTCATCTTTGTCTGCATTTCATTTCATTTTCCAAGGCAAACTTGTGCAGTGTTTCATTCCCTTTGCCATCTGGGGTCAATTCTGTAATTACTTCCCTGTGGTACCAGTAACATTCCCCTAGTGAATTAAAAGCCACGAAATAGTTTCTGCTGTGTAAATTTTCCCAGTCAGTTTCATTTTCCCCCATGAGCAGCCTTTTGATTGAGAGGGAAACAGTGAGTAGAGTTCCCGCCCCACGTGTTGGCCCTGCCTCATACCTATGTCCCTCTACTTGCAGACAAACGCTGTGCCTGGCTGTGGTAGAACTTGGAAGTCCTTCAAGCATGTAAATTTGCTCCGTTGCGCAATTTTCCTAAATACGTGACCAGCTGCTCCCCCACGTGGTTCGGGTAGACTGAGAGAAGTTCTCCTACCCTTGTGTTTCCTGGAACTCTAGTTTTAAAAGCACTGTATTTACATAAATTTACAGAGTCCAGCTTTTATGTAAAAATTCCTCCCCTCTTCCACCTTTTTTTTCTTGTTCAAAAACCCTCGTCCTCTAGTCAAGGCCTAAATCTTCAATGTAAGCGTATTTTCTGGGAGGAGACGGGGTGGAATTTTGAATAATACATATATATATATATATATATATATATATATATATATATATATATATATTTATATATATATATTGTCACGTGCGTGGCTGCATGAGGTTTATCATTTACTCTAAGATTAACTGACATCTGACAAGACTGGGTGCCTTGCGAGTAACTAAAGAGGAAAGGGAGGAAAGAGGTATTAAAATTGATGCATTTAAGGAAAATGCAAAGTTACACTTAACTAAGATTATTATTATGTCACTAAGAAGAATTTTACACAGGAGCTGAAGGCACTACCTCCGTGGCACTGAGGTTACTTTAATTAACAAATCAAATAGTGCTACTATGTAAACCCCAGAAAATTTAAATCCCTTTTATGAAGAACCCTGAATTTAAAGGAATAAAATACTTGTTTCAATTATTGCCAATCATGAAATAATAGTTAACAGTAGCTCTTCATTTTTCCACCCTGAGACTTGGAATTAGATGGCTGTATGGATAACTCTGGCACTATGGATCATGGGTGAGGTACACAACATCTGGCATTTTCCTAATTCTGCAAATTAGGGATGCACTGTAATTCTCGATCTAAATGCGATTTATGCAACTGGGAGTTGCATAAGGCATAAAACGTAACTAACTTAACACCGTCACAAGAATAGCAAGATAAATGAACACTTCTAGTTACATGTCACAAATATTTCTTCACTTCACTTATTGTCTGAAGGAGATGCAATGGGGAATTTGAGTTGTATATATGAGAGCCGACAGTAATTAAGGAAGGAAAAGAATTGTGCACTGAACAAATTTCAAAACCAAACTGTACCTGGGTGTTTTGACAATCGAAGTCTTGAAGTAGAAAGCCGGGCACGAGGTAATGAGCTTAGAGGGAGAGAGAAATCTCGACCCCAGACAGAAAGAAGGGGTGTGAGTGACCTGGGAAAATTTCCCCCGGTGTGAACAGGACTGTCTTGCTTAGTCACATCTTGGTGCCGGACTTCTTAGCATGTTGACGGTTTGGCTGGAAAAGAAATTTGACGACAGCACCAGTGTGGAACAGATGACATTGGTGGGGACCTTTTAGCTGTATGGAGAGGCGATTTTGGGGGGAGGAGCGAAGTAAGATCATCTGCCCTGTCCAATTTCTAATGACTAAGGGAAAGTGTAGGCACAGCTTCTGTGGGCTGATGTGGGTACTCTTGCTTTTTACAAGAAGTGAAAAAAAAATATTGTACTTTTATTTTTATGATTTCATAAGACTGAGGGCTTCAACATCCATCTTGTGATGTGTGTGTGTGTGTGTGTGTGTGTGTGTGTGTGTGTGTGTGTGTGTGTGTGTGTGTGTGTATATATAATATATATATATATATATATATATATATATATATATATAATATATATATATATATATATAAAACTAATAAAAGGAGCCCATAAAAACACCAAAATATAGAAAGTAAGTACTATATTTCAGATACTACTCTCACCCTCTTCAGGTATGTAATGAATGAGAAAAGTTACAGAAAAGGTGGTATTTATACCAAGAGGTCCATCCATAAGTAAGCTGTTTCACTTGGTCACCCCAGTTGATAGTTTCTCTTTAATCTTCTTAAGCATTGGTTGAAAGAAGATTTTATCTATGATACCCGAATCCCAGGTGCCCTTTGCGACGTTCATTGCCTTTCTTTGTTTAATCAAGGCCGATTCCACCATTTGGCTTTTGTACCAACATTTGCTGCAATAAATTATATGCGACAAATTCCAGTTTATTCCGTGTTAGGTTATTCATATGGTTAAAAATAGTTGAGCTCTGTTGTCCTTTACCTAACTGACTTTATGTTGTATTAATATCTGGGGAAAGTGATTTTCCTGTAGAACTGTTGAAAAAAAAAAAAAGTGAACTTTTTTTTTCACTTTGTTCTTTCTACTTTTGAGTGTAGTGTCCACCCTTTATGGTCCTGATTTCTACTCTTCGCTCGTTTCAAAATTTTACGAGTGGGTTTTTTTTTGGAAAAGTTTAAAAATTATTTATATGGTTAGTTCGTGCTCTTGCTTTGGAGACTCATTCAGTTTCAAAATGTTACGTTTTAAGTTTGGAAAAGCATCAATAGTTTGCAACCATAAAATTCCTCCTTTAAAATTATTAAATTTGATACTAGAGTTTTGAGACTGAACGAAACCTTTAATCCACCTCAAAAGTTTACTTCTAGTCCCAGCGTTTGACGACGAGTAGTGCATTTTCACTCAAGCAGCCGAGAAGGGCGGGTCACCCTCTTCAGGT
>NC_087200.1:110898214-110990576 GCF_015104395.2 Macrobrachium nipponense | reverse complement strand
ACCTGAAGAGGGTGAGAGTAATATCTGAAATATAGTAGCCTCTTACTTTCTATATTTTGGTGTTTTTATGGCTCCTTTTATTAGTTTTATATATATATATATATATATATATATATATATATATATATATATATTATATATATATATTAATATATATACACACACACACACACACACACATCACAAGATGGATGTTGAAGCCCTCAGTCTTATGAAATCTTAAAAATAAAAGTACAATATTTTTTTCACTTCTTGTAAAAAGCAAGAGCACCCACATCAGCCCACAGAAGCTGTGCCTACACTTTCCCTTAGTCATTAGAAATTGGACAGGGCAGATGATCTTACTTCGCTCCTCCCCCCAAAATCTGCCTCTCCTACAGCTAAAAGGTCCCACCAATGTCATCTGTTTCCACACCTGGTGCTGTCGTCAAATTTCTTTTCCAGCCCAACCGTCAACATGCTAAGAAGTCCGGCACCAAGATGTGACTAAGCAAGACAGTCCTGTTCACACCGGGGGAAATTTTCCCAGGTCACTCACACCCCTTCTTTCTGTCTGGGGTCGAGATTTCTCTCTCCCTCTAAGCTCATTACCTCGTGCCCGGCTTTCTACTTCAAGACTTCGATTGTCAAAACACCCAGGTACAGTTTGGTTTTGAAATTTGTTCAGTGCACAATTCTTTTCCTTCCTTAATTACTGTCGGCTCTCATATATACAACTCAAATTCCCCATTGCATCTCCTTCAGACAATAAGTGAAGTGAAGAAATATTTGTGACATGTAACTAGAAGTGTTCATTTATCTTGCTATTCTTGTGACGGTGTTAAGTTAGTTACGTTTTATGCCTTATGCAACTCCCAGTTGCATAAATCGCATTTAGATCGAGAATTACAGTGCATCCCTAATTTGCAGAATTAGGAAAATGCCAGATGTTGTGTACCTCACCCATGATCCATAGTGCCAGAGTTATCCATACACCCATCTATTTCCAAGTCTCAGGGTGGAAAAATGAAGAGCTATTGTTAACTATTATTTCATGATTGGCAATAATTGAAACAAGTATTTTATTCCTTTAAATTCGGGGTTCCTCATAAAAGGGATTTAAATTTTCTGGGGTTTACATAGTAGCACTATTTGATTTGTTAATTAAAGTAACCTCAGTGCCACGGAGGTAGTGCCTTCAGCTCCTGTGTAAAATTCTTCTTAGTGACATAATAATAATCTTAGTTAAATGTAACTTTGCATTTTCCTTAAATGCATCAATTTTAATACCTCTTTCCTCCCTTTCCTCTTTAGTTACTCGCAAGGCACCCAGTCTTGTCAGATGTCAGTTAATCTTAGAGTAAATCATAAACCTCATGCAGCCACGCACGTGACAATATATATATATATATATATATATATATATATAATATATATATATATATATATATATATATGTATTATTCAAAATTCCACCCCGTCTCCTCCCAGAAAATACGCTTACATTGAAGATTTAGGCCTTGACTAGAGGACGAGGGGTTTTGAACAAGAAAAAAAAGGTGAAGAGGGAGGAATTTTTACATAAAAGCTGGACTCTAGTTTTAAAAGCACTGTATTTACATAAATTTACAGAGTTCCAGGAAACACAAGGGTAGGAGAACTTCTCTCAGTCTACCCGAACACGTGGGGGAGCAGCCTGGTCACGTATTTAGGAAAATTGCGCAACGGAGCAAATTTACATGCTTGAAGGACTTCCAAGTTCTACCACAGCCAGGCACAGCGTTTGTCTGCAAGTAGAGGGACATAGGTATGAGGCAGGGCACACGTGAAATGAAATGACTGGGAAATTTACACAGCAGAAACTATTTCGTGGCTTTAATTCACTAGGGGAATGTTACTGGTACCACAGGGAAGTAATTACAGAATTGACCCCAGATGGCAATGGGGAATGAAACACTGCACAAGTTGCCTTGGAAAATGAAATGAAATGCAGACAAAGATGAAACAATTCCTTTATTGAAATGGAATTTCCCTTACAGTACCTTTAATGAGGATGCAGATGTCTTCTTCTCTAAGTCTGGACACTATGGACTTTAAAATATACTTGGGCTTCCCAAAGCATGGAAAAGCAGGCCCAAGAGGGGGGGTTGGGTCGGCGTCTGGTCAGGGGCAAGAGAGTTGGCCACTCCGAGGTCTGATGTTCTTCTGAGGCCTCTCTCCTGGGTTCAAGGCCTTTTCAAGCTTTCTCCTGGATAGCTCCTCCCAGTATGCCTGCAGGGGATATTCCAAGCACCAATGGGAGAAGAGGATAGCTTTTCACAAGAAAAAGGAGAATGGATTCCTCCAAAGTCGAAGGGGCAACTCGTATGGATTCATTAGACTTGGGTTAAAGATTATTTCTTTCCTTGTTTCTAGCTAATATCTTGAATACCTCCCCATTCTAGAGGACATTTCAACCCTGGACGGGTTGGAATGGACAAGACAAGCTAGAAACAAGGACCCATTGCAATATATTACTGAGCCATCCATTCTCCCTTGAGTGGACTTATAATATAAGCAATATTCAAAATCTGCCAATTATAATATTCATGAAGTCTTACTCGACAGGCAGAGAATTAAGTAAAATGAAGTGTGACCTGACTAAAGATTAACTTTCTATATTCAAATGCACTTAAAATATGATGCCACACTGAGAATAACAATGAGCAGCAATAAGTTGTTATAGATTTAATTAGACCTACAGGTAAGTTACATCCTACATAATACTACTAACTCAGTTGTTCAGGGTAACACATCTTATCTGACTACCCTGGTGGATCGATATGACACGTTCAGGTGTGTTAATGGACCTATGGTTTTGTGAAGTTACTTTTTCTCGTAACAAGATGACATCTGACCCTATTAATTATACCAGCACTAACATTAGTTCACTAACAAGGGGAAAATTAATGAAGTAATTCTTCGTAGGGATTAAATAATATAACACACACAGACAAGAAAATTAAATGTAAATTTGATCAAAACAACGTCAATCTCGCAAAATATAAAGACTAGGGAATAACACTAAATCAGAGCAGCTAACCAACTAATGTATAAACGAGGTAGGCTTCGAAATTATCACTAAGCTATAGCAACGTTTGCTGGCTAAAGTCTTCCTAAGTTAAATGGAATTCTAAGTGCCTAGAAAAGGGCACGGTGCCAATTGTGGCACTTACGACAGTAGTTTGTAAAGAAGTACTAAATTACACAAGGCCAGGGTAGCTAGCAGTTTGGCTCTGCCTAAGCAGGACATACAATATACAACAAATGCCACAAGGCATTAAATATGCAGAAAGGCAATGCAAAAGGAAAGAAGAAAGTTACGAAAGGGTCGGAAAGAAGTAGAAGTAGGAGAGTCTGGCACTCTTTTCTGGATGGAGAGGGTCATAATTCTCTATAAGAGGGTGGCACTGTGCCAAGCACTAGTGCAGAGAGGCTATTGGCTCTCGTAAAGCTTTGGAAAACCTTGACGCCCTTTTCCTTTCTTCCTTCAAACCTCTTCGAGGTCGGTTTGACGATACCATGGGGGCCTTTGGAGGATCCAAGCCCTTTGAAGATTCCGAAGGGGCATCTGCTCCAGCTGCTGCGACAACTGGAGCCTTGGCACTCGTCCCCGTGCCTAATGTTGCGTGGCTCGGTTCCATGAGTTCTTCGGCCAAATAGGATTCGGCAGAGTCATTACTCCGGGACCGGTTCGCTGCTGACGGAGGGGGATTGGATGAGGTAAAGGTATTTGGGATGGGCTTACCCGTGGGGAGGACCGACTCTGGGGCAGGCTGCAAGGCCGCACCATTGGTGGAGTGTCCACTATGTTCATGGGTGTCCTGGAGGATTCCTATTGGAATTGGCTCTTCCTTGTCTGCCAGCATGGGTAGTTGGACCAAGGCAGTGGAGGGAAAGTGACCGGGACTTAGAGCTCCAGAAGGAAGACTTGAGTCTGGCCCTGGCTCTGGCACTAAGGCCGTTTCTGACTCGGTGGAAGGACTCGAACGTGGCTCAACATCCATGAGAGATGGAGCCTGGCACTGCCTGGCACCTTCAAGTGGCACTGGTTGTGCAGAAGTAGTCCTTGGAGGCCTGTGAAACGGGTCTGGAGCCATGGGAGGGCGGTGACCCAGATACAGTATAAAGTTAGGAGGAGACTTAAAATCTTGTCCTAGCAAGGACATCATAACCTCCTGGTATATAGTTTGCTACTGCCATGGTACATATCTTCGAACGGTGAGGTCGTGTGACTCTCAACCGGACAGTAGGCAGGAACATTTTGACATGGTTGAGGCTCTCTATTGTCACGAACTGATGCCTATCAACCTTAGCTCCGTAAGGAATTTTATCCTCTCGGATGATGGAGACTTGCGCACCAGTGTCGTCGAAAGCTTGGACCTGATGGGCGGGATAGCGACCTCTTCGAGGTGCGACAAATATGGGGCTTGGAGCAGGGGGGCCTAGAGTGCATGGATTCGTTACGGCCATAGCAATGGCAGAAACAGGAGCTTTCTTGGGGCATCCCGCCCAAGCAGCAGTGTGCCCATGCACTCTGCAGGTGTCACAGAAAATCTTGCTAAAATCAGGCCTGGGCCTGTTGTTTCTGTTCCAATGGCCGTTGTTTTTGTTATGATTGGGTAGTCCATTTGGAGGAGTGGCAGGAGCTGGCTGAGGAGGATCTACCCTTGAGAGGCACTGCTCTGTGGTGTGACCTGGTTTGTTGCAGTGCCCACACACAGGTTTCCGAGAAAGGTTATAGGGGCGCTGGGTAGGCTGAGAGGTGGCAGCAGGAGTGAGGGGGAGAGCAGGACATATTTTCTTCTTTAAAGAACTCTGCAATGAATGGTGGGTATCATAGGCATCTGCCCATTTACAGCATTCCAAAAGAGTCTTAGGGGCCTTGTCCACCAAGTGGGTGGCAAGATCAAGGGGGGGCGTAGGCCAGAAAGTCCTCTAACTGGAAGAGTTCTAAGACCTCCTCAACAGATGTTGCGTTGGAGGCCTTTGTCCACCTACGGAGTGCTGGTGCCTTCTTGGCTCCCCACTCTGTCCACGTCTGGTTAGCCCTCCTTGGCATAGTCCTCCATTTTTGCCTCCACCGGTCTGGGGTTAATTCGTAAGCTCCAATGATTGCCTCTCGGACGAGGGCGAGATCGTGTTGCTCACTCAGGGGAAGGGCCTCAAATGTAGTCCGCCCTTTGCCAGCGAGATGCTTGCCAAGGAGGAGGGCCACTTCCTGAGGGGTTGGATTGAAGTTCCCGAACACCTGCTCAACATGATCGAGCCAGGTGTCGGGTTCATTATCATCCCGAGCCCTAATGAGGCCGCCCATGCTGTGGAGGTGAGAGGGCGCAGGAGGCGTGGGACTCGGGGGTGCCAGTTCATGTGCCCTTTCTTTCTCCCTTTCAGCAGCTTGAAATTCTCTTTCAGCCACTTCTCTTCTTCCTTGGGCTTCTCTCTCAGCTGCTTGCGCTTCTCTTTCAGCCGCTTCTCTTCTTTCTTGTGCTTCTCTTTCAGCCACTTCTCTTCTTTCTTGCACTTCTCTTTCAGCCGCTTCTCTTCTTTCTTGCGCTCTCTCTTGGGCTGCTTCCTTCAGCTTATCATTCACCCACCCAATTGATCAGCTTTGCTCCCTCCAGCACCAGGGCTCGTCCGGCTCCTCCAGTGCTGCGTTACTGGCCATCTCCTTAGCCGTAAAATGCTAGTAGACTAGCCTGAGAAAAATAGGGTGGAAAGTGGTTGCAAAATCAGCAAATGTCGCCAGAGATATGCGGAAATGCTCGACGCAGACTTGGCAAGATGATTGTAAATACCTGCAAACACAGTTACTACTGGTGCGTAGCACGACGGAAAACTCACGCCGTAGAATCTCTGTAATTTACAGTTCGGCGGAGAACTCGCCGCCGGTAATGGATTTCGTAATAAATTTTGTAAAATAGACGAAAGACCCTGGGAATTCACGGAATCCTCACGTGAAAAGGTAGCAAAAGGATTTCATAGAGGCGGAAACTCGACACCAATATGTATTTGTATGGTAAAAGGGGAAATAAAATTTCAGTCACGAAATTCACGGAATCCTCACGTGAAAAGATAGCAAAGGGATGTCGTAAAGGCAGAAATTCAATGCCCGTACAGATTTGTAAGGTAAAAGGTAAAAAAAAATAAAAATCTAGTCACGAAATTCACGGAAACTCAACGTGAAACGTGACAAAATAACGTAAATGCGGAATCTCACGCAATCACTATTTTGTAAATAAAAAAAAATCTGGTCACAGAATTCACGGAATCCTCACGTGAAAACGTGGCAAATAAAGAACATAAATGCGGAAACTCAACGCAATTACGGGTTTGTAAAACAAATCTGGTCATGGAATTCACGGAATCCTCACATGAACGCGTGAGAAATAAAGAACGTAAATGCGGAAACTCAACGCAATTACGGGTTTGAGGAAAAAAAAAATCTGGTCACGGAATTCACGAAATCCTCATGTGAAAGCATGGGAAATAAAGAACGTAAATGCGGAAACTCAACGCACTTACTGGTTTGTAAAAAAAAAAAAACAAAAAAAAAAAAAAAAAAAAAAAAAAATCTGGTCACGGAATTCACGGAATCCTCACGTGAAAACGTGGCAAATACAGGTGATAAAATTAAAAAAAAAATGGATATGGGATCTTTCTTTTGTTTGTTTTTTAAGATGTCGTTTCGAGGATGGAGACGGGAATTAATAAAATATATTTTTTCTTTGCTACCAATGCAAATCCTTCGTCTATCTTTTGTTAATGGATGGAGCGGGATCGGGATAGGTTTTGGTCCATGTGGCTGGAGGATTTAAAGGTCCTATCCCGTTTAGACATGCGAGGTTTGCCAGAGAGAGAGAGAGAGAGAGAGAGAGAGAGTGCGTTGTTTCACATAAAAAAAATAACACACGAAAATACCTTCACAACGCGGGATTTGCGATTAACTAGCAAATATTTTCGTTTTGAAACTTACTCTCTAACCTCTGTTCTTCATGCAATGGCACATAGCATTAAAATTCCTCTCTTAATCTGGGGTTTATCCGCCTACACATGGTCTCTTTTCTATCGCTACAAAAGTAGTCAGATTTTATATATCCCTAACTAGAATAACTAGTTCTACACAAATACTAGAAAATAAAATAAAATTTATCTTATTCCTGTTGTGGAGAATTTGGAAACCTTGCCTTAGCTTGCTCATAAAAATATTAAGGAATTCAGATTCGTTTCTTTTGTGATTTTCTCTTAACAATCTATACAATGAAATACTGGTTTAGGTTCGCCATTATTCAAAATTCCACCTCATCTCCTCCCAGAAAATACACTTACATTAAAGATTTAGGCCTTGACTAGAGGACGAGGGGTTTGAATAAAAAAAAAAAAAGGTTTGAAGAGGGAGGAATTTTTACATAAAAGCTGCACTCTAGTTTTAAAAGCACTTTATTTACATAAATTTACAGAGGTCCAGGAAACACAAGGGTAGGAGAACTTCTCTCAGTCTACCCGAACACGTGGGGGAGCAGCCCGGTCACGTGTTTAGGAAAATTGCGCAACGGAGCAAATTTACAAGCTTAAGGACTTCCAAGTTCTACCACAGCCAGGCACAGCGTTTGTCTGCAAGTAGAGGGGCATAGATATGAGGCAGGGCACACATGGGGCGAACTCTACTCACTGTTTCTCTCAATCAAAAGGCTGCTCAGGGGGAAATGAAATGACTGGGAAATTTACACAGCAGAAACTATTTCGTGGCTTAATTCACTAGGGGAATGTTACTGGTACAGGCAAGGGGAAGTATTACAGAATTGAACCCAGATGGCAAAGGGGAATGAAACACTGCACAAGTTGCCTTGGAAAATGAAATGAAATGCAGACAAAGATGAAACAATTCCTTGATTGAAATGGAATTTCCCTTACAGTACCTTTAATGAGGATGCAGGATGTCTTCTTCTCTAAGTCTGGACACTATGGACTTTAAAAATATACTTGGGCTTCCCAAGGCATGGAAAAGCAGCCCAAGAGGGGGGTTGGGTCTGCGTCTGGTCAGGGGCAAGAGAGCTGGCCACTCCGAGGTCTGATGTTCTTCTGAGGCCTCTCTCCTGGGTTCAAGGCCTTTTCAAGCTTTCTCCTGGATAGCTCCTCCCAGTATGCCTGCAGGGGATATTCCAAGCATCAATGGGAGAAGAGGATAGCTTTTCAAAAGAAAATGGATTCCTCCAGTCGAAGGGGCAACTCGTATGGATTCATTAGACTTGGGTTAAAGATTATTTCTTTCCTTGTTTCTAGCTAATATCTTGAACGATATATATATAGTATATATTACGGACAAACTGAAAAATCATTTTCACAACGAATCAAACAGCACCAGTATTCAGTGAGAACTGGTCAAATATCGAATGCATTATTTGTACTTATGAGAGATTTAGATTATCCTATTAACTGGAGTCAGGGAAGATCCTTAATGCTGTGTAGCGACACAGTTAAAAGGAATATCATTGAATCTTGTTTCATAAATCAAATAATGGAAGTGTTCTAAATTTAAGTCTTGGTTTATTTAAACTCGATGCCTTCATGACTAAAAAATTTGTAGATGAATATAAGCAACAAAATTAATATATTCAGTTATATAAATGTTTTGGACTTTGTATGTCTAAGCTTCTCTTTCTGTTATGGTTAAGTCTGTTGTAGTGTGTGACCTGGTGAACTCCGATGATCCTGGATTATCTGTTTGATTTTTACCTTTTTGACAATTAACATCTGGTATTCTTGATCATTTAGTTTACCTTGTAACTCTGTTTTCACCTGTATCTCATTTGTGCCTCAACGATGTCTAAAGGACGAAAGCGCGTGGCTACGAATTTCTGTTATTATTTTTCCTGTGGCATTAGCTTTATATATATATATATATATATATATTATATAGGTACTATATATATATATGTATATGTATATGCATATAATTATTTTTTATATACTATATATATATATGCATATACATATAACATATATTACATATATATATATAATATATATATATATATATATATATATATATATATGTTATAAAATTATATATATATCACTTTACATACACACACACACACACACACACACACACACACACACATATATATATATATATATATATATATATATATATATATATATATATATATATATATATATATATATATGTGTGTGTGTGTGTGTGTGTGTGTGTGTGTGTATGTTTAAATATAAATATATACACGTTAGACATTCATTACATAATGAAGCTCAACTCAAGGAATTGAGTATCTGGAAACGGAGTTGGCTGTGGTGGTCGTTGGACTGCTAACCTCCTTCCCTGATGAACTTCCCCAGAACCAGACCTTGCAAGATTATTTTGTCCCTTTAAAGTTCGCTATTTGTTCCGTACTGAACTTCATAAAGATTGTTTCCCTAAGTAGGATGCATCATTGTCAATTCCTTTTTTATTGTTAATGCTATTGATTTTTGCATTTCCTTACTAGTGTGGCATTTCCCTTTATACGGAATTGTAGTTGACAGACAGTTATCATGAATGCGTCTGTGTTTTTTGCAGTTAGTAATTTTTGTTACAGTTTTTAGCATTGTATTTTCGTCTCAGGTTTGTGAAGTGAATAAGTACGACGAAGTTTTTAACAGAAATTTACCCTTTCTTCTATAATAACGAAGATACCAAAATAATTACTGAAATAATTGAAACTGCGGCATCCGTAACTCACCCTTCAACTACTAACGCACCTGCTCTCTTTCTCTCTCGTATGTAGTCAACTAGATAAAGACTTTTTTAAGGAAATGTCTTGTTTTAGATTTCAAATGATAGGGAAGAAAGGGGAACTGTACGTTAAGAATGCTTGAAAATACGAAGTCATTGGTAACTCTATTGAAAGATAATAATTATCCCCCCCCCCTTCCCACAAGCGTAAGGTTAAATCAACTCGTACTTAATGGGTGACTCTTATCTTTATGCGATTTAACAAGCCAGAAATGTTAGATCCTTCTCCACCTCTGCTGGGTTAATCTATCAAGAGAGAGAGAGAGAGAGAGAGAGAGAGAGAGAGAGAGAGAGAGAATATGTTTGCATGCTGGGATACTGTCAGACCCACTTTCTTATTGCAGGTTTAGTTGAATTGCAGAAGGCTAAAAAATGATCTGAGGAGGCAGATAAGGATTCTGGGGTTAGGTGTGAAGATGAAATATTCGCAGGTTTACTTGGATTCGAGGTGATAAGCTTGAAACTGGTTATGATGGAGATTATAGTGGGGCAAACATTTTTATCGTTGATGGGTGGCATCTCAGATTCATAGACTGACGATATATATCAGCTGTGTGCGGGAATTGAAAACATGAAATTTTTAATTCTGAAACCTTAGTATTTACGTGAAAGGTTTGAGAATGGCGAGGGTGCAAGAAGTTTGATTCATATATGGTTAAGGTAACGGACGTAAGTGAGTAAAATATATAAAAACGAAATCCCTTAGAATCATCAGAAAACGTAATAAGTATACACTTCCAAACATTCCACATATTCGTCTGCGTCTGTGACTTAGTAGCTAATCTGTAAAAGTAATAATAATAATTTTTATTGTATCTATTAACTTTAGGATGAAGAAGTAGTTTATGCATCGTACAGTCACACAAACTGTGATTACCAGACAAGCAGCCATGTTATGCTTCGTCTGCTGGGGAAATCCGAGTACCAAGTCATGCCGATTTTTTACCTGCTTTTGATGCTCTGTTGAAATTTACAGCGTTGGCTTCTGTTACCTCCAGTGTCATATCTCCCCTCACCATCGGCTGCATCCTTACGGCGTGGGCTTTCAAAACGCCTGACGTAGCATCCTCTTTTAGCTTGTAATCCGAGACCTCCGACTCCGTCCGGGTGCTGAGCATCGCTAACTCCTCTTGGTTGCTTTTTGTCCCTGTTTGAACAAGGAAGACGCTCGGTGACTGCTTATTTTGATGTGTGGCATCTTAAGTGTACTTCGGTGTTCGTTTACATATGTAAACAAGTTGGTAATACTTGGTCGATAGTTTCAATCGCCATTTGTTAACAGGGAATTCAACCACGGGAACGGTCGACTTATTTTATGCAGAGCGATCGTAGTTCATTTTCGAACTACTTATGGAAATGCCACTCCCGCTACTTCTCTTCTATATCAGTAATGCCATAGAAAATTTTACGCTGCACGAATTTTCATGCATACCATATATATATATATATATATATATATATTATATATATATAGTAATATATATATCTATATATATATATATCTATATATATATCATATATATACTATATATATATATATATATATATATATATCTATCTATATCTATATCTATATCTATATCTATATCTATATTCTATATATATATATATATATCTATATATATATATATATATATATATAAATATATATATATATATATATATATATATATATGTTTTATATATATATATATGTATATATATATATATATATATATATATATATATATATATATATATATATACTATATATATATTATATATATATATAGATATATATATCTATATATATATATATATATCTATATATATATATATATATATATATATTATATATATATATATATATATATATATATATCTATAGTTATATATATATATTAGATATATATATATATATATATTATATATATATATATATATATATAATATATATATATATATATATATATATATATTATGTATATATATATATATATATATATGCATACTGTGGCATAAATCTTAAATTATTTTAGCTTGCCATTTGTGTTTGGTACCGTTATGTAAAAAGTCATTTTTGTATCTCATTAATTTTCATTTCTTCGCTCGTACTGTTTCTTTTTTCTTTTCTTGGGAACATTATTTATTTGTTGTGTACTTTTGTTTTCTTTTCTATTTATCATTCTTTACAGACCACGAGGAAGATTTTAAGAAAATTTTAATTTAAATTGTTGTAAGTTTATAAACCAAACTAGTTTTGATAGGCGCAGTGACCTTAATTTCTCATTTCATTGTATATTGTTTTTAGGGGATACCTTTTTTTTTTTTTTTTGTTTTTTTTTTGCTGAAAGGCGTAAATCACTGTATGGTAGTCTTTTTAGGTGTCGTCATACAACTCCCTAGAAAGGCCTGCTCTCAAGTTATTTGGTTAAAAACATATTCTTGCATAGTCTTATCTGCGGTTCACTGCAGCGAAAGCAAAGCATATCACGTGACCACGCCACTTAAAACATGCTCCATAACCTATACAGACATTTCATCGCTACAGCTTCCAATTTTTTTTTTTTCTATTCGCATCTAACACCCATTTGCCACTTTCATAAAAGTGTTGACCTGCAATCATTTCATACAGTCTAACATTTACTTACCTAGATTCTCTTTCCCGAACATTTTGCCACGTTTCGGGGTCCTATCTTGCCTTTGCCTATTTTGTTTTTCACGTTTACTGCTATCTTACCCTCATCCATTTCATTTACTCCATCATCCTGGCTACCATTTACTCTCATGCTTACTCTCTCAGACATTTACCTTCAGGTTTCTCTTCTTAAAAATTTTCAAACTCGCTCCAATTTCTGAAGGTTCCCATCACTATTACCAATTAACGTTTAGCCATTCCAATCGCCAGTTACAATTTTGCACTAAACTAAACACTTCCTACTCACGTGTCATCAAAAGTTTTCGGTTTCTTCATTAAAACTTCAAATTGCTGCCAGCAGATAACTTTCATACACCATACATCCTCCACACCTTCTTATACTCTCAAGTTTCCCAAAACTATTTCAAACTTTTTGTCACTCATCACTTGAAGGAGATAGACCAGATCTCTGTTTGTCTATGAATGTGATGCTACATTTTACCATGTTATTGCAACTCCAAAGTGGGTAAAGGTATTTTGGTTATACTGGGTTCAAAGCTTAACCAGTCATACATAGATGTACGTAATGGAGCTTGCCTGTCCTCTTTCTATGACTGTGTTTGTTATTCTTTCTTTGTCTCACAGACTAGGTACAGAGGTATACCGTGCTGTGTGTGTGCGTTTTTACAAATGTATACATACATACATACACACACACACACACACACACACACACACACATATATATTATATATTTATAATATATAATATTATTGATATATATATATATATATATATATATATATTATATATATATATATATATAGTAATATATATATTTATCTATTATATATATATATATATGATATATTTATATATTATATATATATATATATATATAATATATTATATACATATATATATATATAATATTATATCATATATATAAATTAATATATATATATAATATTCAATATTATTATTATAATTCATATATATAATATATATATTAACATATATATATATAGAATATAATATAGATATATATATATATATATATCCTTAGTATATGTATATATCTATAAATATATATATATATATATATATATATATATATCTATATAAATATATATATATATATATAAGTGAAGCCTATCTGTCTGTTATTGTTGCATCTGCCACACTCACTTTGTCATCACAACTCATCCTACATGGTTGGGGATTGCACTCAAACTTGTCACAGAGGTAGACCTTTATGAATAGACATACATGATAGCAGAGTGGTTGCCGCCATCTGTGTGTTTTTTTATGCGTGTTACTTCTTAGGTAAACCTGAAATTTCAGCAATATCGTCCTCATATTTTATTGGACATTTATGAAAACCATTACGTGCCTTCATGTCCATGCAAATAACCCTCATACTAAGAGTAGTAGCCATCGAGAATTCTTGTTTCTCAAACAAATCTTCTCTGGGATAAAATATTGTCTCAGTTATCTACTTGTCCAAAACCCATTATGGTGCCTTCTTTAATATTTCGTCAGTCGCCATGCTCTGGAAGTTGGAAAGGGATCGGTGAGGACTACCATTATTATTTTATTCGTAGTAAACTGACCCATCTACCAATGGGTGATAAATACGGGGTGCAGAAGTGAAAAATTTATATGTACTATTTGTTCAGCATATTAAAATAAGGCGATTTTTATACATACCTACTACAGAACCTCTTTGTACACAATATTATCAGTTTGTCCACAACTTAATTTCAAGTTGGCAGAGTCAGTTGCTCTGCTCATTGCCACATACATGCATGAACATGGGTGACGGCAGAAACACACCAACATGATCCAAATTCTGGCCCTGCGAATTGTTTGCAGTGAATGAGAAAGCCAGGTTGATGGGAAACTGCCTGCCCTGAAACTGGAACGGAAACTGGTTGTCCGAAGGCATCAGAGGAATCCGGGGAATGAACAGACGTTTGCCGGTGTGAGGGCCCGTTGCTATCACTGCTTCGATGATGTGGGAGTTTAGCTCCATAACGGTGTACCTCGTTCCGTGTTGCAATGTTTCCCATTGGGCATGGATCGAAATTACCGAAGCAACATTACCGGGCAGTACTTCTTCAACGTTATTTTGTGTACTGGCAGTCCCGATGGATTTAAGTTATTAAAAAAATCTTGCGGATATTGATGATAATTTTCATCTTCTATTGTGTCCGAGCTGAAATATTCGCGACTTTCTCCGGGGAAGTTGTACAGAAATTATGTATGAAAAATCGTAAAGTAACTAAGTCTACTGGAATAACCAGCCCCGTTTCACGGCCAGAAACAGCTGCCTTTCAGGGAATCCCTTCTCACCCCCACCCCCACCCCTACAAAGGAGGGGGGTAGGTTGGATGAAAACCCATTACAAACCATCTTAGGGACCCCACCAAACCCTGCCAAGTTTCATGCCCATCTGACCAGCCGTTTGCCGTGATTGAATGACAGACAGAACAGACATTACGCCCACATTATTAGTATGATATGATTATTATTATTATCATCATTAATTTCCTTGTCACGTCATTATTGTTTACAGTAATGAAGAAGCAATGGAAATATTCGATGTATAAATTTCCCTTTATTTTTTTGGTTGCATATAGTAATAAAAAACTCATTGTAATACTATATGAGTTCAATAATTTCGCCACAATTGTTACGGAGATTATTATTTTTTACTGTTCTGTCACTTCTCTTCGCTCAAATGAAATCCCTCTCAGAACAATGTCCACAGGCGGCAGCATCTTGCCAAAGGAGATTATTTTGAAGGGAGTGAACGGTTCCTTAAATGGCGGTGGGAGTTTGGGATTATGGGGTGTTACATAGATAGCAAGGGGGGATTTGCCGTAAGGGAATATCACGGGAAAGAGAATTATTGGAAGAGGACGAGGATGCTGTGATAACCATTACAGCAGAAGGTGGGATAACTACAGCCTGGGCGGGCTTTTACCTGTGTAGGCTCACGTTTCCCAAGGCATGTTAGCTTGTCACCCCGTTGATATTAACAAGCGGGATCACCTTACCACCAGACAAGTTTATGAGGATTATTGAATTTTACAACATTACCTTGAGAGAGGGAGAGAATGGACGGCCTGGCTAACTTACGCTTCAGGAGAGAGATAATCGCGTGTTTTGATGCTCATTTTAACTTGC
Source organism: Macrobrachium nipponense (assembly GCF_015104395.2). Lineage (NCBI taxonomy): Eukaryota > Metazoa > Arthropoda > Malacostraca > Decapoda > Palaemonidae > Macrobrachium > Macrobrachium nipponense. The sequence continues at coordinate 110,974,953 of NC_087200.1, read as the reverse complement.
GTTTAGTAACGGACAACAACCTGTTTACCCCCGCACGTCTGCAACCGGCTTCGGCGCATTTAATTTAAGCCTCAGCCGGAATTTAGTGCCGCGTTTTGTGTGAGTGACGTTGCCTCGTCCGCGACTCTAAACTGTGAAATGTGGCAACGTTGAAGTCGAATGAGGGTCCGGTACAAGATACGAAAATGATTGCTCTTTTATCACGCCGAACCATTTTGGAATTCAATTAAGCTGTTTCTGATTAGTATTGAAGGTTTTGAGACCTATTTTAATGACGGGGCGAAGTCTCTACTAGACATTTATACATCGTTAAGATCCTGTCTTAGTTCCTTTTCCGGGAATCATTCAATAAATACCTCACCATTTCTTTCCATCACCGTTAGTATGAATGAAGAGACAACCTAAAGATTTGGTGACCTGAAAAATAAAGTATGCTAGTTGAGCAACCTAGCTTAATCCCTTTAAGAAACTTCGGATTGGGAACTTTAAGTGAAGAACTCTTTCCCATAATAGAAGGCATGGCTTCATTCTCAGGTCGAACCAAGGATGAGATCGCTGTCTAAAAACAAACATTTCATCGACAAAATATCAAGAGTGAATTTAAATAAATCTGATAATTTATTTATTTCATTTCTGTCATTAATGTCGACTACAACAATTGCTATTATACCGGTAGTCGCGCCTCCCAATGTTTAGTAAATGGAAAGAAATGTTAATTTGTGAGCGTGGGTGCGTTTTTACGTGCGTGTGGGTGTTTGGGTGTTTGTTTGTGCGCGTTTGCTTACATTCATGTGTGTTTGTATATATATCTGTCTGTAGATACACACTTAAAGAGGATTGATTCAAAGTGGTAGAAATGTTTTATCACGTGAGAGAATATTTTTCAGCCGGTAGCTGGAGAAGAATTCTGACCTATGCAAGAACTTGCCAGTGTGACTGTATCAGCATACAGTTAAGAGTCATGTACTTTTCACTTGTTCCCTATCTGACGAATGCCGTTTAAGATATAATAGATAGAATTTTACACGTGTAACCAGTTTAATGAATGTAGAGCGTGATGTAATTATTGATAGGTGTAGGTATATCCTTGATGTACTTGGAATATTTCTGTGATTTTTTGTCAGTGAAATAGTTTTCGACAGAATATTAAAACGCAAGAAACTTTGTTTTTTAATGATCTTTGTAATAAAAAAAACACCTTTGTATAGATTTATGCTGTTTCCTTAATTTATTGCATGTTTTGTTAATAAACTATCTTCGTGTATACTGCCAACATAGCATTTAAGGAGTAAATCTATTCAATTGTGTATTGGTCCTATTGTCGTCAGATGTCATTAAAAAACTGAGGTCAGAATGTTTCATTATATATATATATATATATATATTATATATATATATATATATATATATATATATATATGTGTGTGTGTGTGTGTGTGTGTGTGTGTGTGTGTGTGTGTGTGTGTGTGTAGAGAGAGAGAGAGAGAGAGAGAAGAGAGAGAGAGAGGAAGAGAGAGTTTTTGCTGTCTGTTGTTGCATGTTCCTTATGGGCAAAATATAACTCTGTTTATTGAAGTTAAGCTCACACACGTAGTACATGCTCAAACACACATCATTCGTAGATTTTGTCTTTCTTTCCATAATGGATTGATTTTTATGTTTTAGTGAAAGAAATTAAACGTTCGGTCAGTTTTTACTTAACTATATTAATGTATCAGAAAATTAATGACGAGCATTTTTCCACTACATACTGTCTATAATTTTACGTATTTGAAGTTACATGCAGACCAGATATGTAATATATGTGTACAATCGTCTGTGTCTACAAAACTTGAGGCTATTCAGGGTACGACGATACTTCATTAGGAGTCTCAGGGCACAGAACTATTGTTTTAGTATTCAAGATATATTTAATGCCATGTAGATTAATGCTATACTATGCGTTGTGTGGCCGGGAACTGCGTGAAAGATATTTTCCTTCTTATTTTTCCCATATTTGCATAGACTGTAGTGTTGCATAAAACTGATTTGCATATCTGTCGGCTTTATAACCAAAAGTTACCTATGTATGCATGAGAAAGAAATAAAGTATGAGAGAGAGAGAGAGAGAGAGAGAGAGAGAGAGAGAGAGAGAGAGAGAGAGAGAGAGAGAGAGAAATATGATGAATCCTTAAATGGAGGAACCTACACATCTCTTTACGGCAGGTGGTCCTCAGTGGGTGTGGAAGACTCCCAGAGAGAGAGAGTTTCCAGGAACACCTGCGAGTGACTACTGTTATTCGCCGTTTCATCTGCATCTGATTAAGTTTGTCTGTTCCTTGACTTGCGAAAAGAAAAAAAAACCTTAATTTTTTGTGGTTCGTTTCTATATATATATATCTCCAGTGAAAACGCGGGAATATAATAGAAGACGGCAGTTTTTGGAGACGGAACAATAGTTTTCGGAAGCCTGGCAAGCATACTCTCTGAAGACAGGAGAATTTTGCCAGCACTTTCAAAGCACTTGTACCATAAATATTCATTCGCAAGTTTTTTGCATTGCCTTTTCGTTAGGGTTTATCCTCTTCCGGTCTAAGTTAGCAACAGGAAAGCTGCTCTTCAGAATAAATCAATACATCATGAGAAGAAAATTGTTCTCCAATACCCATCATATATTTAGATAAAGACGAAGTATGCAAAACAGACCAAACGGATTGCATTTGATTCAGCAGTTGACAGTTATGAATTAAGGATTTCATTTGGGAAAAGCGGTACTGAGTTTGAAATTAATTTTTTTTACAAATAAAATAATAATAATAATAATAAAATCAATAATAATAATAATAATAATAATAATAATAATAATAAAATCCTTTATTAAAAGTAATGGCTACTTCAGCAGCGTTACACTTGTAGAGATTCATCTCTATTTTGCGAATAGCGGCATTTTCCGTGCTACTTAAACAGGCTAGTAGAGCGCCTATAGAGGTCATGGTCAAATACAGGGTCAAAATAGGTGTATATATTTGAATTTTACAGATAAACTATGATACCATAGTCATCAAAGTCATTAACGATTCTCTCTCTCTCTCTCTCTCTCCTTCTTAAAGCGAGCTTTCGTCTGTAGCTGCCAGACATCCTCGGGCTGGAAAGCTGAGGGTGGACTGATCTTGGTGTGGTGTCTGTTCTCCTTATATCTGTGGTTGACAGCAGGGGGTCTGCCCCATGCTTGTCTCCTATTGGCTGGTGGCGGTGAGTCTTCGTTTTCATTGGTTGCCTGAGCCAGGTCTCAAGCCCCTTTCTTCGAGCCGATGGTTGCGTTGCAGCATATCCTGCAGCCGCCTGGACCTCCTGAGCGGTGCTGTAACGTTGATGGGCGTTGCGCTACGCTGTGGGACGTCATGGCTAATTTGATTTCCATCGGCTGCAGGAGTACCTCGTTCAGGGGCGTTGTCTTCCGTGGAGTTTTCATGATCGGTGGTTTCCTTGTTGGTGGCAGGTCCTCTCATACTCGTAGGGAGGAGAAATTCTTCCTGCATCATATTCAGTGTAGGTTTTATTTGCTGGATGAGGAGCGCATCCAGCAGGCGCAACCGACGGGCATCAGGGGCCTTCCCGATGATTTTCGTGTTCTGTATGATGACATCCCGGGAGATGGCCTCCTGATGTTTGGTGTGGGCGTGATTCTTGATAGCCCCCTCTTGGGCGTGGCACGAGAGTCTCTTCGACAGTCGCATGGTAGTCATACCTACGTAGGCGCCACTGCATTCACGGACTGGGCATGTATACTGGTACACTACATGCGTCTGCTTCAGGGGTTCTTGTACCTGTGGAGAGGGGTTATTTTTCATAATAAGGTCGCTCGTCCTCTGATTCTGGTAATATATGGTTAAGTCGATATTCTTGGTGTCGTCAGTCGGGGATACATTTTCAGAAATAATTTTCTTATTGGAGTCCTCTTCTTCACAGTAATGGGAACTCATGAAGGCTTTGTAGTACAGCTTGATATTATCCTGAGGGCGGGGCTGCAGGCTCTCACTACTGTACCATTTCTCCAGGGCTGTGTGGACTTCCTTGCTGATTAATTTATTTGAGTACCCGTTATTCACAAGTACTTGGGAGGCGCGGTCGAGTTCCTGGTGAGTGTCCTGCCAGGTTGAGCAGTGGGAGAGGGCCCTCCTGACGAAGGCCCTGACGGTGGTGCTTTTGAATCTGGCGGGGAACTCGCTGTCTCTTTTGAGGCAAAGTCCTAAATTGGTCTTCTTTGTGTAGACTGAAGTACGGAGACTGTCTTCCGTCTTGCTTACAAGGACGTCGAGGAAGGGGAGCCAATCGTCGGAGCTGTGTTCAACTGTGTAATTCAGCTTGATGGAGGGCTTCTACCTCATCCTCGGCGTCGACTTGCACAAAGATGTCGTCAATATAACGTCCATATCTGCGGGGTTGCTGCATCCTGGCGAAGACCCGTTCCTCCACGGTGCCCATATAAAAGTTAGCGAAGAGGGACCCCCCAGGGGGTACGGGGACCCATCGCCACGCTGTCCTTTTGGTGGAACATCAGGCCACGGTGGGTGGAGAAAGGGGCCTTTTTCGTGCAGATCTCCAGCAGCGTACGGAGCGAGGCTTCCGGTATGTTGAGGGGCGCTGTCGACTGATTCCTGTAGACACGATCAAGGATTATATCTATGGTTTCGTCGACAGGCACATTCGTAAACAGGGACTCCACGTCCAGCGAGGCGATAATCCCGGTACCAGGGTCGTCCTTGATGGCTTCTAAGAACTCTGCCGAAGAATGCAGGCTGTACTGACTTGGGACTTAAGGGGTCAAAATTTGGTTGAGGCTTTTAGCCAAGGCGTACGTTGGGGCGGGCGTCTGGCTGCTGATCGGCCGGAGGATGTTTCCTTGTTTGTGGGTTTTTACATTACCATATAAATAACCCAGGCTGTAGTCTCCTTGTATGGGCGGGAAGTGCACAGCGTTTGTCGCAGCATTCACTGCGCTGATGACTTCGTTAGCCTCCCTCTTGATGTCGTCTGTCGGGTTCCTCGTCAGGCGCTTGAACTTCCTCTTGTCAGACAAAATAACTTCCAGCTTCTCGTGATATTCGGTAGTATCAATCAAGATGAAGGCTGCTGTCTTGTCCGCGCGTCGCACCGTGATGTTCATTTTCTCCTTCAGTTCCTTCGCTGCTTTCTTCATCTTGGTGAGGATCCCGCTGGAGTGCGAGCCCCTCTCTGTAAGAGCTTCAGCAAGTAGGAGGGGTTGAAGGGCGTCGGTAGTTCTCACGATGCTCCGGGCTTCGAGTTGCTGGATGGAGTCTAGGAGCAACTCGATTTCGAGTCTCTTGTCGTGAGGCCTGGGTCTCGAAATGAAGTGGCAATTAAGACCCAGCTTCAGAAGGGCGTCTTGATCAGAAGTGGGGTCGTAATCGGTAAGGTTAATGTATCCTTGGGTTCGTTCAGAGACGTGGAGTTTGCCGCCGTTCAGGGAGATGAGCTTGTGCTGGGCACCTCTCATCCGCTGCTTCATGTCGTCCTCCTGAAGGCGGACCAGGCATCTCTCGATGTTCTCAGGGTACGTTGGTTCCTCTCCTGCAGGGTAGGAGCCCTCCGTCAAGCATTTCAGGAGTGTTGTGTGCTGATTTACACAGTCGAACACAGCTCCGACGATCAGCTCCCCTTGCTCGACGTCCTTGTAAGCAAGACGGAAGACGGCCTCCGTACTTCAGTCTACATAAAGAAGACCAATTTAGGACTTTGCCTCAACTGAGACATCGAGTGCCCCGCCAGATTCAAAAGCACCACCGTCAGGGCCTTCGTCAGGAGGGCCCTCTCCCACTGCTCGACCTGGCAGAACACTCACCGGGAACTCAACTGCGCCTCCCAAGTACTTGTGAATAACGGGTACTCAAATAAATTAATCAGCAAGGAAGTTCGCACAGCCCTGGAGAAATGGTACGGTAGTGAGAGCCTGCAGCCCCGCCCTCAGGATAATATCAAGCTGTACTACAAAGCCTTCATGAGTTCCCATTACCGTGAAGAAGAGGACTCCATTGAGAAAATTATTTCTTAAAAAATATCCCCGACTGACAACACCAAGAATATCGACTTAATCATATATTACCAGAATCAGAGGACGTGCGACCTTATTATGAAAAATAACCCCTCTCCACAGGTATGAGAACCCCTGAAGCAGACGCATGTAGTGTACCAGTATACATGCCCAGTCCGCGAATGCAGAGGCGCCTACGTAGGTATGAATACCATGCGACTGTTGAAGAGACTCTCATGCCATGCCCAAGAGGGGGCTATCAAGAATCACGCCCGCACCAAACATCATGAGGCCATCTCCCGGGATGTCATCATACAGAACATGAAAATCATTGGGAAGGTCCCTGATGCCCGTTGGTTGCGCCTGCTGGATGCGCTCCTCATCCAGCAAATAAAACTACACTGAATACGACGCAGGAAGAATTTCTCCTCCCTACGAGTATGAGAAGACCTGCCACCAACATGACACCACCGAATCACGACAACTCGGAAGACAACGCCCCTGAACGAGGTATTCCTGCAGCCAATGGAAATCAAATTAGCCGTGACGTCCCACAGCGTAGCGCAACGCCCATCAACGTTACAGCACCGCTCAGGAGATCCAGGCGCCTGCAGGATAGACCTGGCTCAGGCAACCAATGAAAAAGAAGACTCACCGCCACCAGCCAATTGGAGACAAGCATGGGGCAGACCCCCTGCTGTCAACCACAGATATAAGGAGGACGGACACCGCACCAAGATCAGTCCACCCTCAGCTTCCCAGCCCGAGGATGTCTGGCAGCTCCAGACGAAAGCTTGCTTTAATAAAAAGAGAGAGAGAGAGAGAAAATCGTTAATGACCTTGATGACTACGGTATCATAGTTTATCTGTAAAATTCAAATATATACACCTATTTTGACCCTGTATTTGACCATGACCTCTATAGGCGCTCTACTAGCTTGTTTAAGTAGCACAGAAAAAGCCGCTATTCGCAAAATAGAGAAGAATATCTGCAAGTGTAACTGCTGAAGTAGCCATTACTTTTAATAAAGTATGCTTGAGAGAGGGTCTGCATCCTAATACATATAATAATAAAAGTAATAATTGGGAAAAACTCTCTATCGAGAGTATATATAATGTTCTAAAGGATCCACAATAATAAAAAGTGTTGTGAGTCCTTGTATAATTTTTAAAACTTTACAAAAAGCTTTCGAGCCCTTCCCTGGGTTCATCTTCAGTCCAAAAGAACAATTAGTTACACCATGGACTGAAGATGAACCCAGGGAAGGGTTCGAAAACTTTGTAAAGTTTTAAAAATTGTACACGGACTTGCAACACTTTTTATTGTTGTGGATCCTTTAGAACAACAACAATAATAATAATCATGCCTTGTTAAAGGTTATTGCTGCTTCAGCTACATTAATCTTGTAGAGGTTCTTCTCTATTTTTCTTATTGCGGCTTTTTCGTAGCTACTTAGACTGGTGAGTCACGCACCTATGTTGGTCATAATAGTTATAAGGACAAAATATCTATTATGACCAACATAAGTGTGTTACTCACCTGTCTAAGTAGCAAAAAAAAAAGTCGCAATAAGCAAAAAAGAAGAATAATAACAGCTGAAGCAGCAATATCCTTTAACAAGACTTACCTAAAAGAGGGTCTCTTACCCAATTGAATAATAATAATAATAATAATGATAATAATAACTCGGAAGAAGACCCTCTCTCAAACAAACTTCATCAAACAGAATAGCCATCTGGATTCTGTTGAGTTTATATTCCAGTTTCTCAATCCCTCGAATGAGTTTCTTAGTAGCAGTAGATAAATTGTGTAATACTTATCCAAACTTCATTTATTCCTTTATGTTTCAGTAGTACTCTCTACCATTTAATAATAGAAGAATGAAGCCAGGGTTACAATTATACCATTTTTATATTATCAGCAAGCCGGTTTACAGAAATTTTAGGCGATTTTAGTGGGGGCTTGATGACTCGTTGTGGAGAGTCTGGCTGACCAACGAAGGTGTTGACTGGTTGGCACTAAGTCCTGGGGGTTATGATTGTAAAGCATGGTGCCTGAAGTAGCAGACAGCTGAGGGGCTCTCCTAGGGGCATGCCTTGTCATTTTAGTGGCAGGCAGAAGAAGAGTACCAGGGGTTATGTTACAGTATGGTTTCCTTCAGATGATGGTGAGGGCCTCCTTATATCGGAGGCAGCGATGGTCGTTGTCACTGTTCAGGATTTTTGTGCTCCTCATGATCTGGTGACATTGGAAGGCACTGCCATGTTCCCTCATGTAGTGCACTTATGCCAACCGTTCTTGTAGGTGAACGGTGACCCTCATGGAGAAGAGTCATAGTTATCTCAATGTACGAATTTCAGCATCCATTTTTAGGGCACGGTATATGGTAAACCACTCCTCTCCTCTTCATGAGATCATTGCTAGTGACAGAGCCTTCTACATGAAGTATTAGGCAGTCTTCCGATCCTAATAGTAGATTGTAAGATCAACTATTTTGTCTGCGTTGGTGGGTTTTACATGGGCACCGATGATGTTCTTCTGGGCTGCCTCATCTTATTTATACTGTGTGTTCGTGTTCATGTAATCCCTGTAGAACAGTCTGATGGTCCTCTCTCACAGGGAGCGTGGCTCTGATGATACCATCTGTCAGTGGCATTTTTCATTCATGTAATTCCCTAAAAGACAAAAAAGAACAGTAGGCATGACGAACTAAGACATTCATGACCAATGATTTGAATTTTTTAGGCATTCACTACAGCTGTTGAGGTAGAGCCAGATGTCAGTTGACTTATGATGAACCTTTAGACCTACTACAAGGCTTTGAAGACTACCCACTACCTCATGAGGAACAGTTTCGTCGCCAGTGATGAAGTCATGAGGAGGAGAGGAATAGTTTACCAAATATCGTTGCCCTAAGCATGGATGCTGCCATTCGTACATTGGTATGGCCGTGACTGCCAATCACGTACATGAAAGGGCAGAATGCCAGCAGTACATGAGAGAACAAGGCAGTGGCCCCCACCACTAGCAGATTGTAAGAGTGCAAAAATCCTGAATTTCGACAATGTGACCCAGGAGACCCTTCTTCTCTCTACTGTACCACTATCATGAGAATGGCAATGCTTGCTCATGAGATAACCCTTCAGCCACTTGCTACTTCAAGCAGCACACCCTGCAATCAAAGCTCCTGGGGTTTGATACCAGCCAATTAGCACCTTCGTTGGTCAACCAAACCCCTGGATGAGTCATCCTGTTCCCAGTCAATAGAAGGAGAGACCCCCCCCACACCCCCCCCCCCCCACCCCCACCCCCACCCCACCCCTTTCCCTTCCCTCCTCCACTGGCTTTGATAGCCAAACAAAACCGCTTCAAACCTCTGTAAGCCCGCCTGCGGGTATAAATATAGCGGTACTGTGCCCCTGGGTTCTGAAACACTTTATCTCCCACTAAATTATTTCACTTCTGGCCCAGTGGTTAAATTGGAGCTGAATGATATGTTGCAGAGAAGAATCCTTCATCCATCACCAATTACAAGCTGCTGTGAGGCAAGAGCCCGTGCCAGTACTTACAAAGCTGGCTTAATCTGCCTGACCGACCGACCCCTGGCTTCATTTATTTTTTTGTAAATGGTAGAGAGTAGTACTGAAAAGTCAAGTGCTGCTAGAAAGAACCTCATGAAAGAAAGACTGAGAAACTGCAATATAAACTCAGCGGCATCCAGATGGCCATTCTGTTTAATAATAATAATAATAATAATAATAATAATAATAATAATAATAATAATAATAATAATAATAATATGAAGAACTAAGGAACCCATGTAACGAGGCTTTAATATTGAGAATTAAAAGCCACAGTAGTGTTGAAAATATGTCTGTACCAGGGTTACAGATTACAAGGAGAGAATTCCGGATACTGCTCCATATCTCTTTTCAGTTATACAGATGGTAAAACAATTGAGGGAGTGTTACGGCAACGCAAAAAACTAGTCCAAGGCGGATTCCTTTAACAGTGTTGGTCAGGTAACCCTGTTCGATTGTTTCTGTTGGTGAAATGGCTTGAACTCTCCATCGGTGCCATGACTTTCAACTATAGCAACATCATTCCTCTGGTATCACAGTCATCAGAAACATGAATCTTAAAATCGTCGACAAAGAGCTTATGTGATAATAAAACGCTGAAAAACTTGAATTCCAGACTGAAAACAGTTTTTGAATCCTGAAATATGTCACCAGCCAAAACATCCAGCTGTATCGTTCTGCTATGCCAACACCTCTTGCTTGTGCAGTGTGAAACAAGATGGCTCTAAATTATATATTTCCTCTATGGTTTGGATTAAGTAATAGGTTGAGTTGAATACAGAATTTAGGTCAAAGGCCAAGCACTGGGACCTGTGAGGTCAATCAGCGCTGAAATAGAAATTGACAGTAAAAGGTTTGACAGGTGTAACAGGAGGAAAACCTCGCAGTTGCACTATGAATCAAGTATTAGGAGAGGGTGGAAAGTAAGATGAAGAAAGAGAATATGAAAGGAGGTACAGTAAAAGGAACGAAAGTGGTTGCAGCTAGGGGCCAAAGGTACGCTGCAACGAACCTTAAGTAATGCCTACAGTGCACCGCATTAGGTCCACTAGCGGTGCTACCCCCCTACCGGGGATTAAGTAATAGGTAACATGTAGGAGTTATACCTTAACTGTGACACACACACATAGTATATATATGTGTTTATATATATGTATATTAACATAACATATACCTACAATCTCGTTCGCTGAGAACCGAAATATTTAAATGATTATATATATATATATATATATATATATATATATATATATATATATATATATATATATATATTAATGTATGTATTTATGTGTATAATCGAACAATTGAAAAAGGGTACAGATAACAGAGGCAGCATAGAAGTACAAAGGCATGACATCACTTGGTATCCCAGATGGAGGTGTTTGGTAATGCTTTTTACTGAGTAAGTAAGTCAGATGACAAAAGGATTAATGAAGGAAGAATGTGCGGTCTAGACAAGGAAGATGTGTATGCATTGTGTGTATGGTATTCAATTGTGAAAAGTTTGAAAGTGATTTAATACATAGACCTTTAAAATATTAATGATAGAATGCATGCCATAGAGAGTAAGCTGTTGAGGGCTATTAAGATTTCATACAATATGTGAAAAGGATAGTGACTTGGTCATTTAAAGGTGAGTCTCAGATGATGGTGCGAAGCGCCTCAGTGGCATGGTCGATATGGTGTTTGCGTACCACCTCGGTGGCCGCGAGTTCGATTCTCAGGCATTCCATTGAGGTATGAGAGATGTGTATTTCTACTGATAGAATTTCACTCTCGACGTGGTTCGGAAGTCTCGTAAAGCCGTTGGTCCCGTCGCTGAATAACCACTGGTCCTATGCAACGTAAAAAAAAGAACACCATACCATACATACAAGCTACAGATCAGCGAGGGGACAGTGTTCTTTGTGAAAAGATCTTGGGAACAGTAAGTTTAAATATGCCATCGTAATTGTACTCAGTAAACGTTTAATTTGCCGCATGGGAATCACAATGATCTTTTTATCTTAAGTTAGTGAAAACTTTCCGTATCCGAAAACCTAATATCTCCATATTATGATTAAAGAATATTCTTTGAAAATATGTGTGGTCCCGAATCGAAATAATGTAGGTGGTGCGTGTGTGAGTATATATATATATATATATATATATATTATATATATATATATATACTATATATCTATATATATATATATATATCAGAAGGCGTTTGAAGAAGACAACATTAAACATATGTCACTTTATTCACATTGCGACGTTTCGAGACCAATGTTCAACATCATCCAGGCTAAAATAAAAGATAAAAACTGATATACAATACAGCATTAAATTATTTTTGTTGATATTAAAAAAAACAACACATTGAATAAAGTAATACAAGGAAATTCACAACACTGAAATACAAGTTACTCTAAAAAATAAAATAAAATAAAGCAAAATATAAAAAAATAAATAAAAAGGCATTATTAAAATTAGGAATAGTTAAAAAAGACACCTTGTCTCAACGACGTTCGGTTGCTGTATGGGAAACGCATCGAAAGTAAACAAGAAGGGCCTGGTTTAAGCTATGTACAAGGGAACAGATGAAGAGTGGTTGTTCAAGGTTGGAACTAGTTTCTTTATAGCTAGAGATTCTAAAATTGGAAGGTGATGTGCGTATGGACTTGATAACAATATCTTAAAATCCTTATAGTTTATACTATTTTTTACAAAATTTCCCATGATTTCTAATATTAGATAGTTCTGGGTGGGTTGCACAGTTTACACCCTGTACGGAAACTAATGCCCATATGTGCATCACATCTCACCTTAAGCAAGCGGCGCGTGTTTCCAACGTAAGTCTCCCTTTTGCATCGGCAGCAAGTATAAATGTAGACAACGCCGGATTGCATTAAAGGAGGTAATCTCTCTTTATGACGCAACATATTACTGATTGTTCTAGGGTTCATTAAGATAAACTTAACATCAACAGCTGGAAAATGATTGATTAAAATTCTCCTTAAGTGAGGTAAAAAAGATGTGTCATGCATATAAGGAAATCGTATATAAAACTTGAGTTTCTGGGCCAAATGTTTTGCTGCTGGAGGATGAAATGAAATTTCCAGAGTTTTCCTGACATTTAATAAAGAGATCAGGAGGGTAACAATTTGATTTAAAATAATCGTAAAGGATTCCGATTTCTTTGTGGAAAAGACTCCAATCAGAAGTTAATATCATGGCTCTGTGGAGGAGGGTAGGCAACGAATTTAATTTAAAATTGAAAAAACAAAAACTATAAAAGTTAAGACCAAGGCCTGTGAACGTTGCCTTTCGAAATATACCTGTGTGAAAACGGTCGTCGTCACGGATAACAATCGTATCTAAGAAAGGCAGTTGGTTATTGTTTTCCAATTCATACGTAAATTTAATGTTGGGATGTAAAGAATTGGCATGTTGCAAGAACGAGTCACAGTGCAAATGGTCCTTAAAAGAAGAACAAAAGTGTCATCCACACAGGTATATTTCGAAAGGCAACGTTCACAGGCCTTGGTCTTAACTTTTATATGTTTTTGTTTTTTCAATTTTAAATTAAATTCGTTGCCTACCCTCCTCCACAGAGCCATGACATTAACTTCTGATTGGAGTCTTTTCCACAAAGAAATCGGAATCCTTTACGATTATTTTAAATCAAATTGTTACCCTCCTAATCTCTTTATTAAATGTCAGGAAAACTCTGGAAATTTCATTTCATCCTCCAGCAGCAATACATTTGGCCCAGAAACTCAAGTTTTATATACGATTTCCTTATATGCATGACACATCTTTTTTACCTCACTTAAGGAGAATTTTAATCAATCATTTTCCAGCTGTTGATGTTAAGTTTATCTTAATGAACCCTAGAACAATCAGTAATATGTTGCGCCATAAAGAGAGATTACCTCCTTTAATGCAATCCGGCGTTGTCTACATTTACACTTGCTGCCGATGCAAAAGGGAGACTTACATTGGAAACACGCGCCGCTTGCTTAAGGTGAGATGTGATGCACATATGGGCATTAGTTTCCGTACAGGGTGTAAACTGTGCAACCCAGAACTATCTAACATTAGAAATCATGGGAAATTTTGTAAAAATAGTATAAACTATAAGGATTTTAAGATATTGTTATCAAGTCCATACGCACATCACCTTCCAATTTTAGAATCTCTAGCTATAAAGAAACTAGTTCCAACCTTGAACAACCACTCTTCATCTGTTCCCTTGTACATAGCTTAACCAGGCCCCCTTCCTTTGTTTACTTTCGATGCGTTTCCCATACAGCACCGAACGTCGTTGAGACAAGGTGTCTTTTTTAACTATTCCTAATTTTAATAATGCCTTTTTATTTATTTTTTTATATTTTGCTTTATTTTATTTCATTTTTTAGAGTAACTTGTATTTCAGTGTTGTGAATTTCCTTGTATTACTTTATTCAATGTGTTGTTTTTTTTTGTCAACAAAAATAATTTAATGCTGTATTGTATATCAGTTTTTATCTTTTATCTTAGCCTGGATGATGAGACATTGGTCTCGAAACGTCGCAATGTGAATAAAGTGACATAGATTAATGCTGTCTTCTTCAACGCCTTCTGATTTGTACTGCCGAGGAATAGCCTAACCATCATGTTGAATGTTATATATATATATATATATATATATATATATATATATATATATATATATATATATATATATATATACCACACACACACACACACACACACACACACACACACACACACACATTCGGCCTTGGTGAGAGAGAGAACGCCATTCCTGGATTATGATTTGCATATTTTGAGAAAAGAAAAGTAACTCTCTCTCTCTCTCTCTCTGGTTGGAGGAGTACAATGGCCAGGTAGGCGGTAAGTTTCGTATTGACAGCCTTAAGTGGGAGGTATATTGAACAATTAATATACCTCATCCCTCCAACAATACTAATTAAAACCACGCCGGTTTATTAATTGCATCGACTCCCTAACATAAAAGGGAACAAGAGAGGCGTCTGTATTTCTAATCGAGACAAAAACACTTATCATTAAGGTAAAAAATGGATCTCTGTGGGTTCACGTGGAATTCCACGATTGTTAGACTTAATTGTCATTTTCAGTCATATACAACACAGGGTATTATCAAGTAATATTGGTCCGGTTTTCAGGTGCTCAAGAGATTAACCCTCTTTTCATAAATGCAGGCTTTCGCAATATATATATATATAATATATTATATATACCACTTATATATACATATACATACACACACACACACACACACACATATATATATATATGATATATATATATATAATATATATATATATATATATATATATATATTTATATATCAAGAGCCAGCAGGAAAAATGAAAAGCAGCAGTACCTAGCGCTTTCGTGTATTCTTGATACACCTCATCAGGGTACAATATATAAAAGAATGAAAAACAGCTTCGAAATATCTTTATATGTATAATTTTAATCACGCAATTAATTGGAAAAATTGAAAGGAAAATTTATCATGTAGAGATATTAATAAAAGAAGCATTATATAATCTAGTATAATAAAATATAAGTCAAGTAGTGTTTTTAATAATTTTAATATTAGCAACGGACAATATAAACTAGATAACTGGCTTACGAAATGTATTGTGGACAACTCCGTAACTTTGTAATTTACTGCTTGGCAGTTCCAGTTCCGTTAGTAGTTGTCCTTTAAGTGTAATTCTATGCTGTGGACCATTTGCTTCTTGACTAGGCTGTTTGATTGTTCTGTATTTACTTTCTTTTTTTGTTTTGTTTTTATGTTTACCTTTGATATTTCGAAGCTGTTTTTCATTCTTTTACATATTGTACCCTGATGAGGTGTATCAAGAATACACGAAATTGCTAGGTACTGCTGCTTTTCATTTTTCCTGCTGGCTCTTGATATACAATCTTCACGTCTTACTTTTATATATATATTATATATATATATATATATATATATATATATATATATATATATATATATTGTGGTAATCGTCATTCTGACGTGTGTTTTTTTTACTCATCGTTTATCCCTTTTGTTCCCTTATGCCATAACGACGTCTCAGAGATGAAAAACATGAACGTGA
The DNA here is from genome assembly GCF_015104395.2 of Macrobrachium nipponense. Taxonomy (NCBI): domain Eukaryota; kingdom Metazoa; phylum Arthropoda; class Malacostraca; order Decapoda; family Palaemonidae; genus Macrobrachium; species Macrobrachium nipponense. The sequence goes on along the minus strand of NC_087200.1, from coordinate 110,959,212 downwards.
ATATATATATAGGCTGGTGTGTCTTATCAAATCGCATTTTGCCCTAGCCAGTTATTGCTGCAGTTAGCCCAATGAAGCAGTATCATGCCTGAGCCCCACGATGTAGCAATCCGCTCTAGTATACTGAAGTCTTGGTGAAGATCTATTGCTAGTTCCTACTTCTACTGTACCTTATGGAATATGGACTCTGTCTTGACATCTGATCCCGACATCTCACTCAGAAGCTGTTACCTTTGAAGTACCTGAGCACAGCCTGACATGGAACGCTCTTCCATTTTGTTCCTTGGTGAGAAAATGCTAGTGAGGAAGTCCTTCCGCTGACTGAACTCTACATATGTCTTGTCCACAGACAAAGGTAACCAAGTTGGAAGTTGATTTGTCGGCCTTCACCCACTATACTTGAACTCATTCCCTTGTTCCAGCTGTTCTCCTGTTCCCATGATCCTATTATTCTGTCTCCTTCAGAGACTAGTGTTAATAGACTGTACAATTCTGATTTCTGTGAATTCATTGTGGAAGTGTTTTTAGATCTATGTTGGTCATTCTTACAGTAATTTCAACATATTAGCATTTCATTTGATATTTGATATCGCTCGTATTTTGCATAGTTTCATTTAAGCATTGATCAGTTATTTTTCATTAAATGTTTCATTATATTTTTCTTCATTACCCTTTCATACACTTTTATATGTGATGTTAGACTCATAGGCCTATAATTACTTGCCTCTAGTCTTGATCCACTTTTGAAAGTAGGGGTAATATATGCTAATTTATGTTCATCATAAATATTGCCTGTATCTACACTTTGTCTTAATAATATTGCGAGCGGCTTTGCGATAGAATAAATTACCTTCTTTAACCAAATGGGCTGGACGCCATCTGGTCCAGCTGCTGATACATTTTTAATTTCATTAATAGCCTGCACAATATCGGCTTCATTAATATCTATGTCCGATAAATATTCACTATTTTCATCTCTTATTTCTGTATCATTATCTTCATTATCAATTCTTGGCGTAAATTCTCTCTTATACCTTTCTGCTAATATTTTGCATATTTCCTTTTTTTCATTCTTCAATCGTCCTTCATTTCTTAGAGGGCCTATTTCTACTCTTCTTTTATTCATCTTTTTCACATATGAGTAAAATAGTTTGGGGTTTTGCTTGATATTTTCTCTTTTCTTTTCTTCTAAGTCCTGTTTTTAACTTTCTATTGATTGTATAATCTTTTTCCTGCATTTTCTATCTTAATTTTTAGTTCTATCACTTTCCATGCATTCTTTTGTATTGCAAGACCTTTTTTCCACTTTTTAATTTTCTGGAACAAGGTCCTTCTGTCTCTTGGTATGCCTGACTGATGTTTACTTTTCTTCTTTGGTATATACTTATCCACTATTTTCTCTAATATTTTATATACTATGTCCATATTTACCTGTATATTCTCACTTACGAATATGTTTTCCCAGTCTTCGTTTAATTCTCCATTATTTCTGACCATTTTATATTCTTACTATAGAAATTGTATTTTCCATATCCTTCCCATTTTTTCATCTCTTGCTTATCTCTGTTTTCTCTTACTTTGGAATGGACTGTTAATTCTAGGACATTATGATCTGAAATACTCGTATTACACACCATTATTTCTTCAACATAATTCACCTCGTTCACAAATACTAGGTCTAAAATATTATCCTTTCTTGTTGGCAGGTGATTTATTTGTTGAATGTTGTGTTCTAGTAGCATATCTAACAGCTTTTCAAATTGCCTTTTATCTTTTGTACTACTATTACTCTCTTTTTTATATTTATAAATACTACCACAATCTCCTATTCGTTCTTTCCAATCTACAAAAAAAGAACCCCTTTATCTGATCATCATTACCAGTGTCTTGGGAATACCAGGTTTCACTTATATCCATTATATCTATTTTTTCAGTTTGTGTTAGTTCTTCTAAGAACAATATTTTTTTTTGAGTTACTCGTAAGTAAACCCCGTGCATTCAGCACTATGATGGTTTGTGTGTTATGCCCATCATTTAATATGGGTAATAAGGATTTTCTCCATTTCTCTTTCCTGCTCTGATATGTTGTTCTATTCTTCATTTCCAGAAATTCTGACATTAAAGAAATCCAACTTTTCCAATACATTTGATCTTCCAACTTCATATTTATTCATTATGCGTATGTATCTGCATTTATCTCCGTATCTGCAGCATTCCCTGGCATCGTATATACAGTGCTTATTCCTTGCCTGAAATTTCGATGCTGACATTACATAACGTGGTGATGGCTTGTTCTTTTCCTTCACCTCATGTTCTTTGTTCCTTTCTTGATTTGCTTCATTTTTATTTTTATTATTTATTTGTTTTTGAATGATGGCTACAGGATGCATATATCTACATTTTTGTTGAACTTACATCCTTTTCTTTCTTTTAAGTTTTTGCATAGTTTTGGATGGATATCGCTGCATTCATCCTCATAGCCGTCTAGGTATGCATATTTGCCACAGAGCTCATTATAGTGACACATCTTGGGATACTTGTAGTGACACCTTTCACTGATTCTGCAATTCCCTCTTTTCAAAAGGGTTCAGACTGCATTACTTTTCTTTTTTTTTCTTGCTCTTTCACATTGGTATGAAGATATGGGTACAGCCTCTTTGGGTTTTTATTTTGTGTTTTCATGTTGTAATCTATTTCATTGTATGTAATGGTGCTGTAATGCCTCATATGTAGTATCTGTGAGTATCTCTGCATCCATACTCTTGTTCTGTTCTTTGTTTTCATTATTTGTTCCTATCACTTTAGTTTTATTTTCTTCTTTTCCGTTTTCCTCTTCTTCCTCTTCCTCGTCATCTTCATCCTATACAATTTGCACATTAATTCTTGATTTAATAACATTATCTACCCATGTTAGACATGTTGAGCAAAATACTCTTGTGTCATTATTTTTTATTTTGCTGGACTTCTGCACATTAAGGATGAGTAGGTACGTGGCATGCATACTATTTCCTGCTCACGTTTTATGGATTTACAATGCTATACCACACCTTACATAGATTACATGCTTTAGGCATTCGTTTTTCTATTGCATCAATCAGTATATTCAATATATTCACCTTATTCATTTTCTTTGTTGAAATGTGTTGATTGATGTAAATTTTCTTTATTAGTCTCTTGATGATTTGAATTTTATTTGGTGCTCCTTCAATTATTTTCATAATATTTTATGCAGACTGCTCCAGCTTGATGGATCATACATATCCTTCCAATATGTCAATGAATATTTTTGCATCTTTTTGGTAAGAGTTGTTACTGATCTCATAGATAAGAAATGCCAGTTCCCTTCTTTATCCTATTATTCTGACACTAATCTAATCACCGACAGTTCGCAAACACTTCTAGCTATAGTTCGTTTTCTAGTTGTATATTATACGCATCATATCGGTTGAATATTCACACCGTGAACAGGTACGTCTCACCAAGCGAAATGGCACTGAGAGAGAGAGAGAGAGTCAAAGTCAAAGTCAAAAACCTTTATTCCATTATAAAATGGTTATTCTGCTACATTACAATATAAATTATTTACATAAAATTCACAATAATTCAAGTAAAATTTAAGAAGTATTGCTTAAGTTTCCTTTTGAATAAATCAGAACTAACATCTATACATTTTCTTAATTCCAGAGGTAGTTTATTCCAGCAAGCTGGGCCCCTTATTGCCATCGAGCGTGAACCCAAATCTGTTCGATAGCTGTCTACATATAGATTTTCATTCTGTCTTGTTATTGCATTCCTACAATTACCAACTGTAGGAAATGTGTATAGCCAGTTGGGATATTCTTTTCTCAAACTTTTAAAAACAAAAACACAAACATCGTACATAACATTTTCTTTTAATTTTTATCCACTTTAATTGCTGGAGGGTTGGGGTGATGTGATCGTGTTTTTTTTTACCCCAATAACGGCTACTCTACCTGCAAAGTTTTGGATTTTTTGAGCTTTTTCCATGTGCATATCATTAGTTACCCCTCATATCTTAATACAGTAGTTTATTACACTCAGGACCAGGCTTTCCACAATCAAGGCTCGAGTAGTATCATCAAAGTAATCTTTTACTCTACTTAGATACATTAGAATGCCACTGACTTTTCTACTCAGTTCGTCAATGTGAGTACTGAATGTCATATACCTGTCCATGTGTAGACCTAGATTTTTCACATGTTGACTTATCTTTACTTTATCCCATCGCATTTATTACAATGTCATCTGGAATTTTGCTAATAGACTGTGAGCTACCCACAAACATGCACTGTGTTTTGGTGGCATTTAATAATAGCCCTTTCCTTAGAAAATATTTCTTAATTTTGAGCAATATTAGTTCAGGGCCTCCTTTTAATCAAGGCATCTAGATTTTCTATTTGATCAGCCAAAAGAACTTGGGTGTCATCAGGCAATATTGAATTAGCAGGCAGTTTTCTATGTATTAAATCATATCATTAACGTAGATTAAAAAACAAACTTGGGCCTAGGACAGATCCCTGTGGGACCCCAAATTCAACCTTTTCAATACAAGAATTTACGTCTCCTAATCTAACTACCTGAACTCCTATCTCCCACGTAATCTCGAAACCCAGAAAGTAATCAATGTGATGTTTCCTTAAGAGATTTACACATTTCATCATGTTGACACTATCGAATGCCTTTGATAGGTCGCATAAAATTAATATGGAAACTTTTTTTTCTATCAATATTTTTAAATAATTTCATCTGTTAATTTCATCAAAGCTGTTTCTGTTGATAAACCTTTACGGAATCCATGTTGAGTGTTAGAAATCAACTTATTTTTTTCTAGATGTTCCATTAACTGATTACACACAATCTTTTCCATTACCTTCGATAACACCGGAAGGACAGAAACAGGTCTGTAATTACCAGGGTCGTCCTTGTCCCCTTCCTTGTGAAGAGGGTTTACGAAGGGGTTGTTTCCAAATAGAAGGGTATTTCCCAGTTACAATCGATGTATTTATAATAACCGTGATATAATATGCAATAACTATAAGGGAATCTTTAGAAAGCTGGTAGGAATACCATCCGTCCCGTAAGCATTACTAATTATTCAAGCTCTTAACTGTTAATATCATTGTTTCTACTGTAACTGGTTGAGGTCTAAACAATCTTATATTATTACAAGATTAGTTTTGAGTGGTTCTATCATCTTCATTTTCGTACTTTTGTAGCATTTCCTGCGTTTTACCATAAGTTATTTTTCCTACATTAGCAAAGTATTGGTTAAATTGATCTGCTCTAGCTTTTGGGTTGTCGTATTCAATCTTTTTTATTTGATTTAGTAGATACAATATTATTCATAATTTTCCATGTTTCTTTACGAGATTTACTTTTCTTGATCTTGTCTTTGTTATAATAAGCTTTGGCAGTGACGCATCTAGAATTGGTGAGTTTTTTCATTTCATTATACTCATTGTTTAGATTTTCATCATGTCTAGTTTTGTTTAAGCCTTTCTTGCATTTTTGTCCCTTTCAATCATACTGTTTTTTGAGATCATCGTCTATCCAAGGCGCACTGGGTCTCCTTATTTCCCTCGTGGTTATTGGGCACATTTATCTAAAGCACTATTATATACTTCATTGAAAATTCCTGTTTGAATATCTGTGTCATCAGTATGCGTGATTGTATCTAGAATTAGTTTTTGGTCTAGCAATGTATTGCACAAGAAATCTGCAGGAATATTTTTTAAACACCTAGAGGTTACCGTGACTGGTTTTACGTTTGGCTTCTTAATATCTATGATAAATGAAATGTGTTCATGATCAGCTACATACTTAGGTTTACCTCCATGTTAATAACACTTTCCTGCTTGTTAGTTATTAAAACGTCTAGTAGTGTGGATGAGATGGGGCTAACTCTAGTAGGTTTAATTTTTAATCATTTGATTTAATTTGGTTGACTCTTATGATATTATGCATCTTTGCTGAACCTACCATCAAATCATCATTTAGATCACCTATTACATAAATCGTTTATTCTTTAAAGAAACCTCTCTCAGATATTCCAAAATATAGTTAAAAGTATCATTTGAAGCATGCGGATGTCTATACAAGCAACCAATGATAACAGAAGGTAGCTTACGAGATTGTACAGAGAGCCAAACCTCTTCTACCCCATCTACTCTTTGAACCTTAAGATTACAAATGTTAACAGAAAGATTATTTTTCACATAAATACACAACCTCCACCTCTTCCTTTGTCACATCATAAATATTGTATAATTAGGAAATTCAACGAGTGAATCGACAACATTCGGGGTTAACCAAGTCTCAGTTAAACATAATATATCAGTATTTCTATTTAAGAGCATTAATTCAATTTCACATATCTTACTAAGGAGAGACTGTACATTCAAATACTCTACACACAAAAGATCGTTTTTTGGAGTCACATGATTAGCTATCCCAGTACCAATGTCCGGGACGAGCACTTCTTGTGATAACTGCCTCTTGATGGAAGAGGCGGGAAGTCATATTCACACGCAGACGCTCGTGACCAGTAGTTGTCATGGGAGAGGTCATGGTAGTCATAAGGCTGAGCTGAGTGACCTCTATTTTGCCGACTGCCTATTGGGTGGTCTCCAATGGTATTCCTCAGTTTGGTATTGCGCGGGTGATCCTTGGGGTTGGGGGTACGTCCTATTATCTGGAGTGTAGGAGTGGGTATTTCCATCTAAAACCCCGTCCGAAATGTCCGCTTAGGTCTGCCTAAACTTTGTGTCGACGGCTTCTTGGCGGCTTCCAATTGTCTCTCCTAATGTGGGGCAGGAACGGTCGAGTAATTATACCGTCAGCCCACGGATGACCTCCCATCACTGTATTTTGCTTTTTCTCTGGTATCTCTGCTACAAATGATTGGCCTCGGTTAGAATGTCCAAGATGCCGTACTTTCACTTCTTGTTGTGAAAGCCCTCGGAAAATTAACTCATCAACCACATTCTTAATAGATGCATTGCTGCTGACACCTCCGATGTATATTTCTACTGACCTTTGGGGTTGTACTACGATGTTGTCTTCAGAAATTTGCTCTTGACGCGTTTTTCCATTTTTCTTTTTCTTGACCGGTGGTATGAGAGAGTGAGAAAGTCACTTCATCAATATACACACAGATATATATATATATATATATATTATATATATATATATATATATATATATATATATTACACATACATACATACATACACACATACATGCATACATGCATACATACATACATACATACAAACAAACATACATACAGAGAGAGAGAGACACTTCTTCATCAGTGAGAGGACCATTTTCGTTAATTTCCATATACTCCAGCTTTTCGACTGTTGTGGGTTGCAGTGTCCACGAGCCTCATCCCAAAATGCTTGTGGAAGTTAAAAGGGCAACAATAGAGCACAGGAAATCCACTCCTTTGAACATATATTTGTGTGTAGAATGTAAATATGATGAATAATGTCTATAGTATGTTAATGCAACAGTGTTCTTGATTCTAAATGGTAAGGTATGTACCTTACCATTTCAAGTACTAGAGATATGATTGCATTGTAGAGCATAGTGATGGATTATGAGGGTAGTGATTATGTAGGGACATGTAAGGGAGGTAAAAATGTTTAAGACAGTGACTGCAGGGCCATTATAGCACATAAGATACTCTCTCCTCTTTTGGGGAATACGGGAGGTTTAAAGGAGATATTTGGCTTGGTATTCACTAGTCCGCGCCTTTTCCACTGTATCCTTGAAATATTAGTTTTCTATTTTGCCAGTGATGGGAGAAGAAGACACAAATCTGACTTCATTTTGTCTATAGGAGACCTTATCTTTATCAGTTTTACCATCCTCTTCCGGCTCTGGATATGGTATTCTGACTGCCCGTATCTCATCATTATAATGTGGAATGAAAATTCTCAGTAATCATTGTCCGCCATTCTCTAATATTCTTATCTCTACCAGCATATTTTACCAAGCATTACACAGCTTTACGTCTTCTAAGAGAAAACCTCCGAAGTCATCACCTACCTCTCCTTGTTGCCGATTTCCTTCCTCTGGCCATAGATTTGTCTATGCCCCACTGTATTTGCACTCACCAAATCCGAAACTTTCTTGGCTGCCTTGATGTCTTCTTCAACTTCAGCTGTGAAACCTCTGTAATTGTGATTTGTGTGCATTTGTTTCCCAGTAACCATGGTCATGATATTGTGATTTGTGTGCATTTGTTTCCCAGTAACCATGGTCATGATATTGTGATTTGTGTGCATTTGTTTATTATACTAAGTTCCTAGTTGGACAAGTCGGTTATGTGCTCGACTACCGATCTCAAGGTCAGGGTTCGATTCCCCGCTCCGCCAATGTGAAATCAGAGGAATTTATTTCTGGTGATAGAAATTCATTTCTCGATGTGGTTTGGATCCCACAATAAGCTGTTGGTCCCGATGCTAAGTAACCAATTGCTTCCTAGCAACGTAAAAATATGCAATTCTTCGGGCCAGTCCTAGGAGAGCTGTTAATCAGCTCAATTGTCTAGTTAAACTAATATATAATTAACATGTTGGTGTATCCTAAACCAGGCACACCATCAATAACTGCCTTTAAACCCTGTTTACTCAACCAGTTTACGATTTTTTTATTGTATACTTTAATTCTGACCTGCTTATGGGTAATTCTGCAACATCTGTCAAGAGAAACATTTATATGGGATTCCTCAGACTTTCTCCCAGGCGTATAGCTTTCCCAATTTCCGACAGTGAATTAAGTTGGCAGCTTGATTTTTAATTTGATTATCATTCTTATTTCATTTTGCCTGTCTGCTTCAATGACATGGAATAGTTACCACAGTCTTATATTTGACCATAATACCAAGATTCGCGCTGTTGTTTAGCTGTTTCTGTGTTCATCATTGCTTAAATAAACTCGGTCATAATAGCAACAGTTTAGTTGCAAGTACAATAGAGTCAATTAGTCATAGATAATAATATGTTTAGCTTATATGTTTCATATAGCCTATATTATTACACTTTGAAAAGCAAAAATTTATTGCAGTGAATTAAAACTGAATTATGAAAGCTTGTAAACAGTTATGAAACAGCATAAAAAGCATTTATCAAGAGGTGCAGCATTTGCCTTAAAACTTTTATTCTGACACAAAAATGTGAGAGTAAATTTCACTTTGTAAGGTTCAGTATTAAATGTCACTTACGTTAATAGTTCATTTTTGTGTACTTCACCATAAGTCTATTAATACAAGACAGAATGGTTTGCATTGATGTAGCAGTATCTTTCTCCGGTGCATACCTGTACATCAGTTATTTTGCATTTATTTATGACAGTCCCGGAGTTATTTTACTTCGCTGATTTCCATATTAATATTGCCTTTACCAAATTGTGAATTCTAGTATATAATTATGATAACTTTCTTCTCTTAGGGACATGTGCTAATGCAGAGATTATGAATGAAAATTCCCATATTTTCTCTGTTCGAGTTGTGATTTAAGAGAATTTGCTGCAGGAATATGAAAACTGCATAGATAGTATGGGGATCTATAACAAAGGTCAGTAGATATAGAGGCAACCTGGAGACGGACGGAACGCACCTGGAGGCGAGGACCTCCTTTGTTGCAACCTGCCGCCATTGTCCCCCACCTCATTTTTGCAAATGAGCAGCGAAATAGTACTGAACGTAGATAAACCTTTGTACTTCTGTCCAAACTGCACTCGAAGACATTACCCTGTTCCACTTTCATTGTTTGTCGCTTATTTCTCTCAATAGTTATTGCCTTCGGTTTATTATTTACTAAGTAAGCCAAACTGAGAGTATTAATAATAGTTTTATCGTTACATTCTTAGGCAAATGGGCATAAGACAAGAAGCTCCCCCACGTGTTAAAGGGTCATTTTGCTCTACTAGTTAGAGGTGGGATTTGAGAGATTAAAAGGAACTTTGGTGGAGGCAGATCAAGATACATTAGAAATGTGATAGCAGCAATAAGCCTTTCCAGTGGCTGATTGGTTTTGCTCGTGCACCATTACCAATGTGCAGATTTCTTCACCATTTTTTTAAAGCCTAAAATTCTTTCACAAAATTATTTCTCACCTCATGTTTCGTTTTTGTAATGTTACTCAAGCCATGATCTCTTATTTGTTCTCTCGGGTAATGCTTGGGACAAAAAATATTTTGTACGACGTAGTTCTCTATCTTCTCACCGGATAGAGGCACAATTTGAAGAACTTTTTCCTTTAAACAACCAGTATTATTAGAACTTTTAGTTATATTTCTTCCTCCCAACGTGGCATAGTTTGAGGAACTTGCTGTTTAGGTAAGATTTAGAAGAACCATAAGGAACTCGAGCAAAGAAGTCACCACCTGAAATAATTCGTTAATTCCCAAAAGAATTTTCGATATTCGAGGGTTTCATTTCTCAGTTGAGAGGAATTATTGGGTTCCTTTGAAAAGTTTTCCTCGGTATCTATGATTTTACACTTTCAATCTAGATTAGGACAGTTGGAGAGACTTCAATCCCTTCATTGGGAGAACGTCAGATCTCAAAATTGTGCTCTAAATGAGGCATCTCTTAATATTTCCACCATCATAATAAGTTTGTTTCGAAACTTGTTCAGCTACTATATTACATTGTTATTGTGTTCTGTTTTTATTAAAATTTTTAGCTTTCTCCTATTAAAGTCGATGCCACACGACGAAATACGATGAAATATTGACGATACAATCGTAAGAAAAATTATCTATGACAGTGTTGTCTTCAGATTTAACTAGAGGATTTATGGAATACTTTTGCGTTACATCCATTTTGCTTTGCTCATAACTGTTGTGCTTCCATTTGTTGTTTACCTAAATGAAAAGTCGCAGAAGGTTGACAGATAAACAAATTTCATCATTACTAGATGGTGAAGATAATTTTGAAGATTACAGTGAAAGCAAGTGTATGACCAAAAGAAAATGCATGGCAAAATACCACTGCTATAGTGAATTTTTTTTTTATTTGATCAGAGGCGACACCGGACATGTTCGTTCCGTCCTCTAATAAAAAACCTGCACCGAAATAAAAATCAAAAGACACCGCTCAATGTAAATGTATCGTTTGTTTTAGCCACAGCCGGATTTGGCTCCCACGGGCACTTGCTTCTTTCTTATCCAGAACTAATATTGCTCTCTGAAACTGCAAATAATGAATGCATACAAACAGCCACGGAAAGAAATTAAAAGTTGAAATTAATTAGGTTTGACAATTACGATAGGAGATATACAATCATTGGCAGACGCACTGACGCAAGCGTAACTTGTGTGTGTGTGTGTGTGTGTATATATATATATATATATATATATATATATATATATATATATATATATATATATATATATATATTTGTCCGATGTTGCCACTACTCAAAGTAAAAGAAAAATAGTGGTATTTGTCCATGCATTTTCTGCTTGCCATACAATTGTTTTCACTGTAATCTAATTGCAGTAGTTTAAGAACGCTATCAAGCACCCGGTTCTGACTTCAGGCCGCTTCCTACAATCAGGCTAGGTATATGGAAAGGCAAGATTGCCCAACAAATACAGCAGTCATGTTGGAAACGATACTGATATTTAATCCAACAATCCGTTACTCGAGCTAAAGTGGTCTTTGGTGTCGAAACACCTTAATTAATAATTGGCCCCAGGAAACGGGTTTGATCTGTATTTTTTGTTGTAAGAAAAACATTCAGATACATTTTTAAACGCACGATAGATTGAAATATTCAACCATTCGACGTTGTTCATGAAATGAGAAACCGAAACGATCAATCAGGCCTCATTAAGTTACTTTCAACTTATATATCTAAGACTGAAGAATCTATTTTTTTTTTCAGTTTTTTCCTTTGCGTTAAATTTTAACATATTGATTTAACCATAAACGATGAGTATGCGGAATGAGTTTATTTTTGTTATAGCTACCGATAAAATATTCGTACATTTTCTGTGCAGTGTATGCGTAGAGTATGATCAATTTCATGGATAACGCAAGTATTTCATATTACGGCTTGCTCAGCTTGTATTTAATTTTGGGTTTGGATGATGAAGTTTACCTTGAAAAATATGATGTTTGCCATAATATATATATATATATATATATAATATAGATATATATATGAATATATATATATATATATATATATATATATATATAATATATATATATATATATAATATAATATATATATATATATATATATTTGTATATAAGTAAGATAAGAACATGCATGCATAGCTATGTATGTTCATAAAATACCTGTAAGCCCTAGTATTTAGCGCGTTTTACATTGAATTGATTGAATATGACACTTCTCGAGAAAAACGTACATTACGTTGCAATGTCAGCTTTTGACTCATAATGTCCTACTGGTATTAGAGGTAAATGTTGTAAACAGAAGAACATTTAAGGAATTTGTGAATTCATATTTATCAGCGCCTTGCCTCTTCAAGGCCGGAATTTTTATACTCTATATTAATGATTTCTTCGTTCGCTTGCAGCATGCGGGAATAAGGTTATGTATTGTTCTGTATATAATTTTAGTGTTTAATCAAAACACATAGAGCAAAGAGTATGTTTCAAGTAACACGTAGATCAATTGCCATAACGGTGGAAATTTAAGCAAATTAGTATAAGTAAGTAGTGGTAGTAAAGGTAACAAATTTTCAGTGTTATCACAGGTTATAAAACCATTTATTTAATAGTCTAATATATATATATATATATATATATATATATATATATATATATATATATATATATATATATATATATATATATATATATTATATATATATATATATATAATAGAATTGACATGACAGAAAATTACGTTGCTGGGAATTTGGTGGTATTGGAGTTATATTATTCAGTAGCAGTGAAAGTAAAGGACGTAGATTTGCTTTATTGTTATAGTGTATAGTATATATCTCTCTTAATGTGATATCCTTATGACTCATGTATTTACTATACTGCATATATACAGTACTGATGTGTCAATTGTCCTGACTTAGACATTCGGAGGCTACCATACATTTTAGGACAATTAACTCAGACTAGCCTATACAAAAACACTTCAAACCATAGGCTAATATAAAGGTACCTCATAGGCCTGGGCTACTATACTTCTTGGCCTATCCTTAGCTGCGGAACCGGTACTTGACGTCGGAACGGAGACGGTCGAATCTTCATTGTTGTAATAAGGGTTGAGGGAAAGGCTGGCCCGGGGTCCCAAATAATAATTTTCTTCTTAACAGTAGGTTGGAGACATTGTAAAAGTAGCTATTCCTAGCTTACTACTTTCCTTCAATACCAGTTAGAACCAACACCGATCCCTATTCTGGTTCTTACACAGGACCCCTATACTGGTTCCCTGTAATACAAACAGTTCATTTAGGATGGCAATCTCGTGCCAAAGAGCATGCATTCGTAGGCCCTTTAGCTATGCTACCCATGCCTAACTTTACTGTTACACATCACAGTTAGCCTGACTTTATATGCATAACATGGGTGGAATTTACTCTAGAATTGTCATTTTCATAAACATATGGAAGACTAATTCACATCTTAGCCTACATTTAATTGATGGTACAATTGCAACAACATGCAGACTCAACATGGTGCAACTTACGTAACAGTACCATTACAATTCTTGGCAATTGGCAGTTATATCAAAGTAAAAGTATAAAGAAACACTACCAAATGTATGGCAACATATACATTTATAAACTACGACAAGTGCATACCTTTTACAAGGGAGAATACGTCATTTCAAATGAATATAAGGGGAGAGACATTCGTTTCCCCTCAGCGTTGCCGTACTCGTCTCGAACAGAGAGATTTTAGCTTTTGCAACTGCGCACTTGGTTACAGTTACGTACTTACGTACATACACTCGATCATAGACAATCTCAACTTCGAGTGGCTAACTTAACATCTTGATAAGATGAAAAACCAATTCGGTTTTCCAGTCCACCAATTTCCATGAGTACTGTCATAAATGCTAAATGAATGATTTCCATCATTACATCACTTTACCCTACGGAAATTGGTTTTCATTTATCAAGGACAACCAATCCCTTAATTATAATATTTGGGTAGATAATAAATCTGACAACAACAATACAGGTCCTGACACAGTAAATACTTTCTATCTCTCAACCAGAGACATGACTGCTTATCTCTCAACCAGATATAAACTGGACTTTTAATCATTAAGGTCTGCTAACAGACGTACAGAGCAAGTTGTGGGACGCCACCCTTAAGGCGCGTTTCTACCTAACCATCCTAATAACTTTACCAAGTTAAACACTTATGTAAGAGTGATCTTAAATTCGTTAAGATCTAGTCACTCCTCATTAGGGGTATAACTTATGGTTATTTTTCTCACAAACCAATCGTTTACACCAACATTCAGGTTCATTCACTCAATAACCAAGAGCAGAAAACTTTTCTTTGAAGATAATATACCTCTTAAAAAGCATCCTAATGACTACCTTACACTCAGGTCACATAACTTGAGCACTCAAACCAGAGTCTGTAAAGCTTTTGGACGGGTAGCTTCTTCATACAAAACTCAACTAAGTTCAAACAAAACTCAATGAGTTATAAGTTCACTGTACACAAAACAGGTGGTGTCATCATCAGATCCATAATCTATGAAGATAACATATACATACAAGAATATATACTTGGAAATGGACATAATGGTTATATAGGTGTGAACTCTTCCAAAGTATGCAAATACAAAAAACATTCTTCACAGAAAATAAAAACACAGTACAAAAATTACAATGATCTCACAGTTCTTCTATTAACCTAGAGGGAGGAACAATATTATTAGCACCTCTGGTTTTGTACTCTTTCATTTCACTACTCAGGGAGTTATATCATCCATTTCCTGCATGTTTTTACTACCACTGTTCTTGTCCTATAAAGGGTTCACTTTGTCAGCAGCACGTTCAATGATGGTTTGGTCAAACATGTTTCTTAACTCATATTTAGCACCATCCCTAAAACACTTTGGTTACTACATTATGGACCGCACCATCTGGGGTTAGTTTCTTACTAGTGCTAGGAATTACATTTTCATTTTTAACCCAAACAAGAGAGTTTTCATCCACTTTCTCATTTTTCCTCTTTTTGGTTTAGCTATTGCACGATACTTACTGGCCATCTCTCTATGAGTTTTCTGAATTATTTCATGAGCCTTTGCAATGGCAGTGTCTTCTACATCATCCGTAATTGTGGGCAACACACTAGTCACTTGTCTAGGAGCTCTACGAGAGAAAAAATACATAGTGAGGTTGTTCACCAAGAGTGGTATGTACAGCAGAATTTAGCACACGCTGTGTTTCACCTAAGTATTTAGGCCACTGATAAGGATGTCCTTTACACATTACATTTAGTACTGTTTTCATAGTTCTATGCATTCTCTCACTTACACGTGTTTCCTTGTGGATGATATGGGGTAATATAACCAGCATTTATCTTATGTTCCTGGCATAATTGTCTAAACTGGTTTGAGGTGAATTCAGCACCATTATCAGAATGACTGTCAAAGGTACACCAAAGTCATTCAAATAGACCAAGAAGTTTTTGCTTACTTCCTCTGCAGACTTACTTCGCAAAGGATAGAACTTAACATATCGGCTGTAATGATCAATTACAGTCAAAACATATCTATAACCATTTGCACCAGATAGCATATCAGTTAAATCAAGACTGATTCGTCTAAAGGCTTAGTTACAGGAGGCAATTCTTGGAACTGTTGTTGTAAAGAACTACTGGCTTTATGTTTTTGACACATAATACATTCACTTATATATTTAGTAACATCTGTACGCAATGAAGGCCAATAGAACAAGTTTTCAATAGCATCAATTGTTTTGCGTATACCTAGGTGACCTGACATTGCTTCATGACCTAGCTTCAAAGCTGCCTTTGTTAAGTCCTTAGGAACTTACTAACTAATTTCAATTGAATTGAATTATCAACTTTATCTGCACTGAGATATAACAATCCTTCATACAACATGAATTGATTAATCAAAGCTCTTGGAAACCCTTTGCGCGGTAATTTTACCACCTTCTAGAAGTTATTAGGTTCCGCCCACCTTGGTCCTCTAACTGCTTTTCTTGAACTCTTCTTTACTCAGACCAAGATAATTGTCCCTATTCTGATGAAAGACTGCTCTGACTGGTCTCACTTAGCTGATCTGCCACCTGGTTATCTTTACCTGGCCTATATTCTACCTTGAAACGGTAAATCCTGCATCTCAATTACCCATCTGCTCATTCTAGGTGACTTTGTTTTTCTCTTGAACACTGAAAACTAGAGGCTGATGATCTGTGTGAATGGTAAAAGGAACACTGGACCCCACAGAAAATGATGGAATCTACGACAAGCTAAGACAATAGCAAGTGCTTCTCTGTCAGTGGTACTGTACCGCTGTTCAACTGGCTTCAGCTTCTTAGAGAAATATCCAATGGGTTTTAACTGACCATCTTGTCTCTGCATCAAAGCAGCACCTACATGATCTAAACTAGCATCAGTGAATAATTCAAAGGGTTTGGTCATCTGAGCCTTTACTAGCACTGGAGCAGTGATTAATGCTAGTTTCATCTGTTCAAAGCTGGATTGACAATCTTTTGTCCACAAAAAGGGTTTCTTTCTCTTTTAGAGATTAGTCAGGGGAACAGCAATTTTAGCATAATCCTTAATGTGTTTTCTGTAAAAACCACCCCACACATTCCTAGAAATCTCCTAGTTTCCTTGACATTATTAGGGGGTTTCATTTCTTGGATGGCAACTGATATTGTCTGGAGATGGTCTACAACCATCCTTGGAAATTATGTGACTAAGAATTTTGATTTCCTTTTGGCCTATCTGACATTTCTTTAGATTTAACTTCACTCCTCTTTCACTGAAAAGAAGTTTGAATAGTTGGTCTAATCTTTTCAACAAGATTGGAAAACTGGGAGCCCAAACCACAATATCATCTAAGTAATTCTTAACCCACCCTTTCCTAATAAGAGGAGCCAAGATATTAGACATGATACGTGAAAATATAGCTGGACTGCAACTTAATCCAAAAGGAAGGCGTTTGAACCTATACAGTGAAACTCCATCACGAAAAGTTGTTAAATCTCTACTCTCTTCATCTAATTCCACTTGATAGTATGCATCTTTCATATCTAAGGAGGCATAATAATGGTTTCCTGCAGCTGTTTTCTACCATTTTCTTCTAATCTAGGTAAAGGGTGAATATCAACCTGAAGGTTGTGTGTTGACTTTACGGTAATCAAGGCACATTCTCTGAGTATGATCTGGTTTCCTAACAAGTACAATAGGGCTAAGCCATGCAGCACTGGAGGGTTCTATTATTCCTCTTTCTTCCATATCTTCTAACATGGTGTCAATAAGGGTTTTGGCTTTTTCAGGGTATCGATATATGGGAGACCTAACTGGCTGAGGATCACTTACAGGCAATATGAGCTTGTACATCTTTGAACTTTCCCAATTCTTTTTCTTCAAGGATGAACACTGAATTATTAGCAACCAACATGTCACTTAATTCTGCTTGTTGATCAGCAGTAAGATGGGAATTATCTTGCTGAGAAAGCAAAATACTTAAGTTTCTTTTCTTCTCGTATTTCCTGACTTGATATTAACATTAATACTAGGAGGAACTAAATCATTCTGAATTCTAGTTTTCCTGCATTTTGGAACTGGCTGATCAATGTCTTCTTCACTGATTATCCTATAATACCCTAATAGAGTTCCAACCTTCATTGTCATCCTGGCTTTTAGTATTATTGACAAGTGGCAAAAACACTTCCTGAGCATCATTAACCTTAAGGCATAGTGCAGACTGAGTTTGACACTCCTTAACTTCAGGTACAAATTCTAACAACGAGTTAGGAGGTTTCATCTACAGGTAAGGGATAAACTACCCAGCTAGGTATTACGAGGTAGAATAAGTTTCCTTTTAAGTCTAACCTGAGCTTTATGAGGAACATTAGGTTGAAGTACTTTAATCTGCCTGACCCTTTTATTAGATGGTCTAGGTTTCAGATACCTTACTGGATAAATGTGTCTATCCCAAATAAATAATTTTATGTGCATCATCCCATGTCATTGGTGCAGACCTAATCAAATCGGCTCCTAACAATAAGTCTGTGTCCAGATAACCATCAGGCACAACAGAAAACAAATGGGTAACCACCCTGGAACCAATGTTGAACATCCAAATACACTGTACCAAGAACAGGGAGAACATGTTGAGTAACTCCAGTAAGTTTGTGGTATATTTCTCATTTGATTACACTGTAAACCTAAAGTTTCTATGAGTTTTTCTTCTGTGCTATACATACTTCACTACCCGTATCATTAAGGCACACACATTACATTGTTAATCATCAAATTGATAGAAGGAGACCTGACACTTGGGCTTAGTCATTCATTCTTAACCTGCCCTGGACATTTTTGCTGAACCTCTTTTACAATTTGGTTTGTGACAATCAAAACAAACACCTTTTTGGAGGGGGTTACGTGGACATTCAGAAAGTTTGTGATCTCTGACCTTACAGTAAGCACAGTACTGATTGTTTTCTTTATTCCTACTAAACTTCTTTAATTTGTTAGACAAATCACTAATTTGCTTGCTTCAGAATCTTGCAATTCTGTGGTTGTATTTGCATTACTATTTACTACAGGCTGTGGTTTGGGAAGTTGCAATTATTAACAGGAAAAACTTTACGTTGGGTAAACATCCCCACTTATGGTAGCTAGATGATACTATATTCCACAAATTCAGTGAATCTTTCTAAGGGTATCCTATCATCCAGGAAATCCTTGAGTCTTTCCTGGGATGTACTGCTAAGTCCTCTATACAGTTTCTTTTTCACAAGACTGTCAGCTTTGGGAAGGGAATCCTTAGGAAATTTCATTTCAAAAGCAGACAATTTACATTTCATTCTGTTAACAAATGCTCTAGGGGCTTCGTCTATACTGTAACGTTCCATCTCAATTTCCCTGCCAAGCCTGCGTAATATTGGCTGAACAAGCAAAGTGGTGATTCAGTATGTCCTTAAACTGACTCCAAGATATGTTATTTCCCCTTTTTACCATTTCAGCAGTTAATAGAGTTGCAATTTCTTGTTCCACTCTGGTAAGTGCTACTTGGATTCTATCAGTATCTGCAGAAACCACAGAATTCTACTTGACTAAAAAATCTAGCAAGTCTATTATCAGTTCCAACACCTTGTAATTCTGACAATTTCAAAACATCAAAATATCCTTAGGTTTCAATACAAATACCTTAGAATGATTATCAATAGGGTATTCAGGTTTCTCCTCCTATGGAACGAAGGGTTATTGACTGTGTTACTTCCCTGAATGGATTACTGGGTATTACTGGCTGTGTACTACTTATTTGATAAATTGTGTGTCAATAGTGAAGCTGGGTTATTGTGTGGTGTCATTGTTATGTCTGTTCTGTCTAATGTGACAAATGGGTTAATGTCTGAACTATTAGCCCTGTTAGGATTGGGTGGTGTGGAAGTGACAGGTGTAGAGTTTGATAATTAGCTATTTCCCTTTTCATGTCAATAAGCTGATCACACAACTGCTGCATTTGACAACCCTGATGTCCATGGCAGACAACAAATTATCATAAAAGTCTTCTCTCTCTATATCACCCTCCATTTTGCAGGCTATGTTATACAAGGAACACAGGTAAAATAATCAACTATAGGCTACAATACAATAGGCTAACAGTACCTAAGCAAGAGTGACATAGGCATACTCACAGGTTATGGCTATATACCTGAAAATAAGTACAGAAATAAGGGTTTCATGACCAACTTTAGGACGTGAGGTTGGATATACCTATCTATAACAGATAAATACATCCTTCACACGCTGTCACCATATGTTTATAAGTATATATCTCTCTTAATGTGATATCCTTATGACTCATGTATTTACTATACTGCATATGTATACAGTACTGATGTGTCAATTGTCCTGCTTAGGGACATTCGGAGGCTACCATACATTTTAGGACAATTAACTCAGACTAGCCTATACAAAACACTTCAAACCATAGGCTAATATAAAGGTACCTCATAGGCCTGGGCTACTATACTTCTTGGCCTATCCTTAGCTGGAACGGTACTTGACGTCGGAGACGGTCGAATCTTCATTGTTGTAATAAGGGTTGAGGGAAAGGCTGGCTCCCGGGTTTTTTGTTTTTTTTTTAATAATATTTCTTCTTAACAGTAGGTGGATACATTGTAAAAGTAGCTTATTCCTAGCTGTACTCCTTCAATACCAGTTAGAACCAACACCGATCCCTATTCTGGTTCTTACACAGGACCCCTATACTGGTTCCCTGTAATACAAACAGTTCATTTAGGATGGCAATCTCGTGCCAAAGAGCATGCATTCGTTAGGCCTTTAGGCTATGCTACCCATGCCTAACTTTACTGTTACACATCACAGTTAGCCTGACTTTATAGCATAACATGGGTGGAATTTACTCTAGAATTGACATTTTCATAAACATATGGAAGACTAATTCACATCTTAGCCTACATTTAATTGATGGTACAATTGCAACAACATGCAGACTCAACATGGTGCAACTTACGTAACAGTACCATTACAATTCTTGGCAATTGGCAGTTATATCAAAGTAAAAGTATAAAGAAACACTACCAAATGTTATGGCAACATATACATTATAAACTACGACAAGTGCATACCTTTTACAAGGGAGAAATACGTCATTTCAAATGAATATAAGGGGAGAGACATTCGTTCACCCTCAGCGTTGCCGTACTCGTCTCGAACAGAGAGATTTTAGCTTTTTGCAACTGCGCACTTGGTTACAGTTACGTACTTACGTACCATACACTCGATCATAGACAATCTCAACTTCGTGTGGCTAACTTAACATCTTGATAAGATGAAAACCAATTCGGTTTTACCAGTCCACCAATTTCATGATGTACTGTCATAAATGCTAAATGAAATGATTTCCATCATGTTACAATAGTACTATATTTTACTGATTTTACATTTAATTTATTTGCCCGCCTGTATCCATATTAATCTCTCTCTGATGAGGGTTTTTTTTTTCTTTACCCCTCAGAAGTAGGTGTTCTAGGTCAATAAAACCTTGTGAGGGCTAGAGAAAGATAGCTAACCTCTGAAGTTTTATTAGTCCAAACAGAGTTCAGGACAATACTGGATACAAGTGATCCTTACCAGCGGGAAGTTGCAACTGACTCTCCTTGCTGTGGCGTGCAAGGCACACCCTCCCCGTCTCACATACAGCACTCCCAAGAATGTGGCTAGCCCATACATGTCCCCACAAGATGGATAAATATATATAGGGCAATAGATATTTTTTATCTTCAAAATACAATAGTACAAGCACCCTGTTCTTTTGTGGTAGCTGTCCTAGCTAACCATGAATACAACAAAATACAAAAAGAGAAAATAACATAATAATTAATATAATCCTCCCAGCATCACTGAAATGCGACAGATTACTGAATTCAATACAATTACATCTTATAATCGTGCCACACAGGTGGCCTCCTGCATCTCTGTTGTCGAAGTTCCGGGATAGATTCTGGTTCCTGAGAATCCCGATCCGCAGGTACTGGCAACGCTGGTGCCACCGAGGCGCGAAGGTGGCGCCTGTTGTGTACTGACACCCGACCACTTTCATCCAACCGTACATGGTACTGATGGTACCTGGTTCCAATCACTTCTAGTACCACACCCAAGCGATCCCAAAGTTTGGATGTGGGGTCCTGAATGCGGACATTTTGTCCCACTTTGAGGGGTTTTAGAGTCTGCAAGTTTCTATCCTTTTTCACCAAGATCTTCTCATTCTTTTCTGCCATTTTCAATTCTCTAGACCCAAGAGATTTCTTCCAATACTTATTTACAAGGGAATACTGATGGGCAATGGGCACTGAGTCCCTCGGGCATCGACTGGTAGCCAACTGAGCTGGCAACACTTTTTCTCCATGCAATGGCGTATTGTGATACTGCAAGAGGGCTCTGGCAACCTGATGCGTATCTAGACTACCCCCAGGCCCTAAGTGGTCACTGATGGCACGTTTTGCTACTTTAATACCTGCCTCTGTGCACCCATTTAATTGGGGATATAAAGCTGATGATATCCTGGATGACACACCCCATCTCCTTAGGAAATTCCTCATCTCCTCACTCAACAAATTGGTTCCGCCATCGGTAGCCAGCTCCTCTGGGGTACCCCATCTGATAAAATACCCTCTGAATTTCTTGGTGAGATGTCCTGACGTGGCACCATTAGGCAGATGTGCCACCTCTACCCAACCAGTCAACCTATCAGCAAAAGCCAAGTATGTGCATCCGTGGACCTGGAAGAGGTCCACCACAACCTGTTGAAAGGGGTGCTCTGGTGGGGGCGTCATGATCAAACGTTCTTGCTACTGCGATAGGGTGTGCGTCTCACATACTTGACACTTTGCCCTTTGATACTCCAAGTCACCTGTTATGCCCAGCCAATACAACGACTGACGGGCCCTTCTTAACATAGAGTCGAGACCTTGGTGCCCGCTGTGCATGTTAGCCGGTACCTGCTGCCATAAACTTTCTGGAATGACCAAATATACACATCCTTGGTCATAGGTATATGTTATCAGTTCGCCTGATACCGCCAACCATTCTTGCACACCAAAGAAAGGTTTTAAACACTCAAGCTCATGACTCTTACTCTGAGGCCAATCACCGTTGTAAACTCTTGTCAGTAGTAACTGGTACAGCGGGTCATCTCAAGCGACACTGAGGACAGTCTCTTGATCTATTACGATGACGTCCTCCACCTCAAGTGCTGCCGCCAAGGACGTTACCATAGCAACCGTGAAGTCATCGCTGAGTTCCAAATCTTCGTCTTCTGGCTTGGCACGGAGGGAAGGATAGCGGGAGTGTGTCGGCCGCACAGTTTCTTTTTCCAGGCAAATATTTTATACTGAAATGATACTTCAATGTCTTTTCCTTTAACCTAAATAATCTGGGATTAGAAATATCCTTTAACTCCCTGTTACCAAACAGTTTCACTAAGGTACGATGGTCTGTAACCAATGTCAAATTTGGACAGCCTAACAAGAAAAGCCTGGCTTTTTTCAGACTCCACACTACCACTAGGGCCTCTCCCTCAACTGCAGCATACCCTGCTTCTATAGGGGTGAGATGTCTGCTGCCACATAACACCAAACGCCATCCTCCTTGGCAACAGAAAGGGGGTGTCCACCGTAACACTGTTGCAGTATTGTTGCATTACCACAAATCCAATGCCCTCTCTACACCAGTCTGTCACTGCAGCCGTCGGCTGTGATTTGTCATAGTGCATCATGCCTTCTTTGGCAAACTGACATATAGTACTCTTTCCCTTCTCAAATTCTCATCACAGCTGATCATCCCAATAAACTTTTCTTTTGATGGTTTCTTAAGCAGATCCCTAAATGGAGCCATCACAGGGGCCGTGGCCATGAATGGGGCCAGCTGATTCACTAATCCATGCCATGCACAAATGTCAGTTATAGACGGCTCTGACGGCATGGGGAAATCCTCGACAGCTGATAGCCTATCAGCTGTTGGCTGGTAGGCATCCCAACCCAACTGATAACCCTCAAATTCTACTTCACATTTACAAAACTTGAATCTAGACGGATTTAGTGTAATCCCATGTTTCTCACACACCTTAAAAAATCAAACACATGCCAAAACGCTTGTTCAACACTCGTGTCATATAATAGGGTATCATCAATGCACTTGTACTTTCTGGCAATGTTTGCTATGATATCATCAAAACGTTTTGTGTATGCGTCCGGAGCTGTACAATGGCCCATGGGGATATGTAGGTACTGATATCGTCCCCATGGTGTAATAAAGGTAGTCAACCTCCTACTCGCCTTGTCCAGTTCCACTTGATGAAAACCAGAATATGCATCAGCCACTGTTTTAAAAGTGTGAGGCGGGACATTTGAGACCATATCAAATGGGGCAGCTGTTTGGTGGGTTTCTCGTAAGCATACAGCATTTAGCGGTTGAAAATCCTCTGTCCGTCTAGACTGGCCATTTTTCTTGCCAGTAACTACCATCCTATAAAACCATTCGGTGGCCTCACCAGCTGGCACTTTGGGAATGATACCTTGGCTTACGTCTCTCTCTATCTGTTTCTTCACCTCATTTTCCCAATGCTTGGGAACAGGCAACAGTGTATGAAAATGCCACAGGCTTGCATTTGGTGCGACATGAATATGGTGTTGGGGTTGGGAACCTTACATCACCGGGGAGGGCGGGGGGTGGCTGGCCGTGTTAAATGTGGTGGGCCGAAAAACGTTGCAAGAGCCATTCCTGCATTCGGTCGACATTCATATCAACCAAGGAGAAAGGTGGGTTCATCTTGTTTGTACGTGGGGCCAGGACCGTTGGATACTGCCCGGACTGGCATGAGGTGACGGACCTATCCATCGGGGAACCCACTGATGCGACATTGCCAAAGGTACAAGCAATTTCACTGTTCTCACAGACACTAGACACCTTAGCATGCGGAAAATCTCTTGGCACTAAACATAACTCTTTACATGAATCTAGAGATAAGAAAACACATGATGATGATGTAGCAAAATAAACCATCTGCTCACACTTCACAGAACATATTTTAATGCAACACAAGGTCCCTCCCCATACCGGTACTGCCTTCCCCACAATGTCCACCAACTTCACCTTTGGTTTTTGCAACTGACCCTTGCTCAACCCCAATAAACTAAGATGCTGAGTGCCAGCCACACACACTTCTGCCCCAGTATTGGCCACTGCCATTGTCTGACACCATTTCCCATTGCTAGGGATGTGAATATCTATCTTCACCTCAGGCAGGTTACTAGAACTAGTACATGACACACTAACTGTCGCCAAAGTATTTTTATCCTCCTGACTTCTTCTTTCCTTTCAAGCAACACCTGGACAAATGCCCTTTACAATTAAATCACTCAACATCCCTTGCTGGACAGGCTTGGCGTCCCTGCCCATGATACCTGTTGCAGCTACTACACTTAGACCTATCCTTTGATGGGCCCCGCTACTGCTTACCTATACCTGCAGCCCTGACCTCTGCCGCAGATGGCTCCTCTTCGTCAGACAGTTCGACTGCCGCCCTAAAAACGTTGGGTTTACCCCCCAATGAGTCACGAGCTGCCGCCTCGAATGCTAAGCATTTCGTTTTCAAATCCTCCAATGACATAGAGCTGACTGATACAACTCTCTTTTCAGCATAGGGTTATGTAGGCCAACCATTATCCTCCTAACGAGGATATATTCTGCTTAGTCACTAAAACATGACGGGCACTTAAATCTGCAATCAATTGCCTGTTGAAGACACTTATTAAAGTAAACTTTAATGGATTCCTCTGCTGACTGATGGCTGCTAAAGAACTTGTCCCATTGCACAGCCTGTTTAGACGACGACGTTACTAGCTCCTGTATTGTATCCTGTATCGCAGAGGGTGTTATCACAAGTATTTCATCTGATGACACCTTTGCATCCAAAGCACTCTGCAATTCAGCCTCGCACCAGAGATGCAGGTGGATGACGGCTTCCATTCCCACCCATTTGTTCAGGAGAAGCCAACACTCTACCAACCTCCTCCAACTACAGAATGCAGACAGGGACATGTCTAACTTGCACTTCTTGGGCACCGCTGCTGCTGGGGCCCTGCCTGACATAGGAGACTGTGGAGGTACAGAAGTATTTCCTTGAAGTGCTGGTAACTGACGTGTCAATGCCTCAATCGCCGCTTGTTGAGACTGCAATGCACGTGAGATCCTGCCGGCTCCTTCTGCCGGGGCAGCTGGCAAGTTTGCAGACCTTTTTGCGGGCATGGCCCTTCGCACATGCCAACTCATCTTGATTCTTGATTGTCACTGCGCCATCTGAGGGCTAAAGAAAGATAGCTAACCTCTGAAGCTTTATTAGTCCAAACAGAGTTCAGGACAATACTAGATATAAGTGATCCTTACCAGCGAAAGCTACAACTGATTCTCCTTGCTGTGCCATGCAAGGCACACCCTCCCCATCTCACTTAAAGTACTGCCAAGAATACGGCTAGCCCATACAAACCTTGATGTATTTTCAAAGAATGTTAAAAAAAAAAGTGTCCACAAGATTACTGATCGTAGCTTTTACTCTAGTTTATCTTCATTTGTCTTTAAAAAAGAACACTGTGTATTTTGTTTGTGTCATTGTATGCACCATAAAGATGTTACCAGTAAAGAAAAGTCGATAGTATTGAACAACATAATGTAGCTTAAAGTAGACCTTTTGTTATAATTATACAAGTCATTTCTTGTGGTCATGGTCATCAGTATTACTTCTGCATACTTTCCAGGTTATCATTTATAATAAATTTATTATTATTATATTATTGTTATTATTATTAGGATGTCATTTTGTGTCTACTACTGTTAACCTGTTATTTATGCTGATTCATTGGATGATATGTCCTCTTTTCATGTGTCACAATTTTATTAGAGTTAAAAAAGCAACTATATTTCCCATATACTGAGTAAATCTGGTTCTATTGAAGTTTGGTATGTTATGTTGTTGAAACGCTAAACGTAGAGTCACACGAGAAGGAATTTACTTTCCGGGAAACTTAAAAATCTTCCTCTACTTGGCTAAAATCACTTTGCAAGAGCATTTAACAATGCTATTTTAAAGAGGAAAGCAATAAATGTAGTTTAACATTAGGTTGTCTCTCCTGGGAAAAATAGGACAGTGGTCACTGATACATTGATACTTGTTGAATTGTGGACGAACCATCTGTTAAGAAAAATCTGCAGTATTAGGTCTTCCTTTTGTTATGGAAGCTGTATTTTGTCATTATGCCATCACAACAATTGTTTCCTCTTACCTGTGTGAGAGAAAAAGATGATCTTTTAGTGTTGGTGGTGGAATCACATCTCTCGTTGCCGAGGTTCGAGGATGAAGGGCGTTAATACAGCGATATCTTCTTTGCTTGTGTTTATTGTGTTTTAGCTACATTGAAGAAGGTTGAAGAAGGCGCTTAGTAGAGTGTACAAAATAAAAAGCGTGTATAATCGAATCATAACAAACATGTGACAATCGGAGCTCAATACATAATCAGGATTCATATCCTAGATATGTACATGAGATGGAACTTACAGGATCGAAGCCTGTGCGTCAGACTCGATTCCAATTACAATAATAAGTGGTTACTCTTAGTATAACTTTTAGCATGATGCAATGCGAATGCAATAGCTATGAACTAAACATGTCTAATGATGACACTATATAACACGTGGTGCCATTGCTTAAAGGCATCATTCATGATGTTTTCCTCTACTCGTTCTGTTAGGGAGCACTGTAGGTGTGTTCATTGGATATCATGTCCTCTTTTCATGTGTCACAATTTTATTAGAGTTAAAAAAGCAACTATATTTCCCATATACTGAGTAAATCTGGTTCCATTGAAGTTTGGTATGTTATGTTGTTGAAACGCTAAACGTAGAGTCACACGAGAAGGAATTTACTTTCCGGGAAACTTAAAAATCTTCCTCTACTTGGCTAAAATCACTTTGCAAGAGGAATTAACAATGCTATTTTAAAGAGGAAAGCAATAAATGTAGTTTAACATTAGGTTGTCTCTCCTGGGAAAAATAGGACAGTGGTCACTGATACATTGATACTTGTTGAATTGTGGACGAACCATCTGTTAAGAAAAATCTGCAGTATTAGGTCTTCCTTTTGTTATGGAAGCTGTATTTTGTCATTATGCCATCACAACAATTGTTTCCTCTTACCTGTGTGAGAGAAAAAGATGATCTTTTAGTGTTGGTGGTGGAATCACATCTCTCGTTGCCGAGGTTCGAGGATGAAGGGCGTTAATACAGCGATATCTTCTTTGCTTGTGTTTATTGTGTTTTAGCTACATTGAAGAAGGTTGAAGAAGGCGCTTAGTAGAATGTACAAAATACAAAGCGTGTATAATCGAATCATAACAAACATGTGACAATCGGAGCTCAATACATAATCAGGATTCATATCCTAGATATGTACATGAGATGGAACTTACAGGATCGAAGCCTGTGCGTCAGACTCGATTCCAATTACAATAATAAGTGGTTACTCTTAGTATAACTTTTAGCATGATGCAATGCGAATGCAATAGCTATGAACTAAACATGTCTAATGATGACACTATATAACACGTGTTGCCATTGCTTAAAGGCATCTTTCATGATGTTTTCCTCTACACGTTCTGTTAGGGAGCACTGTAGGTGTGTTCTGAGCTGTTGCAAGATTTTTCTCTCTGTTTGCAGTTCCAATGTCTTAGTAAGCAGTTTGCACATCTGAGTTAATTAAGTCAGAGGTATTTGAAACGTGTACTTCTGTGTTATTTTTACCAAATGACTGCAGCTGATCAACATGACGTTTTACAATCTTTCCACCGACATTAGCACCATAATGTAAATTACTGATTTTTCTGACAATTTTTCCTTGTACCCATTTTTCTGGAATATTGTATGACTTGACCATGACATAACTTGTAGGAGTGAAATGTCATGACATTTCTCTTCTAGCTGACTCTGCAAGCTTGGATACATTAGATCTAACTTATTCTTGCTCCTCCTTTCCATCAACAAATATGACGGTGTTACACCCATAGCACTGTGTACGGTTGTTCTATAGCAGGGGTTTTCAATTTTTTCCTCCCCAAGTACCCTTTCGGGTATTTGTTATGGCAGTAATGTACCCCCTTCGTTTTATAACGTGGAAAACAAAGCAAAACTCAGAAAAACTGTTGAGGTGGGGAGTAAGTACATAACTCTCCTGACATAACCAATCATAATGTAAACAAAAAATTCCATAAAAAATAGGCAATTTTTTATAATTATTTATTTTTGGCTATGCAGTAAATGTTCAAGGTTATGGTACTGAGCTGCAAAAACAAAATGCATTATTGTTACATCAACGGCAAAGGTAGTTAATGAAGTGGCTGAAACTGTTTTCATTAACTATCCTAGTTGGCCGAGGAGTAGTTTTTGCTAAAGCGCATTGAAGGTCGGCATCTAACATTCATCCGAATAACCAAACAAAAACTTCTTTCAATTTTCTTCAGAGAAGATTGAAAAAGAATCCCACAAAATTACTGTGTATAAGACGTGTTTTACTTAAATAAGTATTTACATTTTATTTTACTCAACACTCGAGTACTTTGCGGCCCTATCTGTGGCCCTTTTTCAAGAGATGCGTAGGTTGTCAGCCTGGGTCAAGGCCCAGCAGTCAAAGTACTCGAGTGTTGAGTAAAATAAAATGTAGCCCCTGACAGACCCTTGCGTACCCCAGGTTAAAAACCCTTGTTCCATAGGACTTTGCAATATGAGATGCTACATTACCAGAGTTTGTTTGTCTAGACTTTATATTATGTTTGAAAGTTTGAAAAAAATCTCTCTGCTTCACCATTCGTTGATGGAGGGTATGTAGAATGTTGTATACCATTTATATACAGAAATTCTTTAAAATCCTGTGAAGTAAACTGTGAACCATATCTGTCACTATTCTTTCTGGTAAACCATGCGTTACGAAGATTTGCTTGAGTGATCTTATAGTTACTGCCGATGATGTTGTTTGCATTGGTATAACTTCTGGCCACTTATTATATGCATCTACTAATATCAGATACGAGTATCCTAAAAATGGACCTGTAAAATCTGTATGTAGGTACATGATTCCACAAGTATCTGGGTGATTCCCATGGATGTATCCTTGTTGCTTTTGGATTATTTTCTTGCAATTCACAATTCATGCACTTCGTAACCAAATTTTCTCAGTCCTTATTAACACCTGGCCACCAAACATAAGTTCTAGCAATTGACTTGGATCTGAATATACCTTGGTGATCTGCATGTATTTCTGATAGAATTCTACTTCTTAATGCATTTGTAGGAAGGGAACCTAAGGATCAAACTGGGAAAAAATATTTCCTTCACCAATGTGTTGTGATAGGTCCCTAGTATTACCCAAAAAAATGCTAACGTCCGGGGCCCCTAGGAAAATTTTTAGGGGGGCAAAAATCCCCCGAAATTGTGATTTATTTACTTTTTTTGCATTTTACTCATAACCAATGCATTTTCTCGAAAACATTGGTATATACGAGATTAAAGTAAATCAATTTACCTTCTTAATGATATATAACAATGTATACTTTGTAGTATTAGTATAGCCCCTATGATTCGACAAATGTTGATATTAAAACCTAAAACCAGCCTCGCTGCACTATTAATGCATATAATTACACACTAATAATGTATATAATAATGATGTAAGTAGGGGAAAAAACCCCATAGTCCCTCAACACCTAGGTGCTAATCCCCACTAGGTGCTAATCCCCAGGTAGTGATTTTTCTACCTGGTGATATGCACCGAGGTGTGAAATTTCACACCTTTTAACGAGGTGTTAATTACTTTTCACACCTTTAGGTGTAAAGAATGAGCATAAAGGTATGAATATAGCAAATAGGTGTGAAATTTCACAGGTTTCTCACGGCCGTGTCGGCGCCGCGCAAAACTCTTCGGAGATGAAACCCCTGATTTCAACCCTGACCCCAAGGTACCTCATACTCTACGGGAGGTAAAAAACCTGATTTCAACCCTGGCCCCAAAGCTCCTCAAAGTCTACAGAAGTTAAAAACCCTGACCCCCGTTTCAACCTTGATTAATCTGAGTTCCCCCTTACGTGACTCACCCTACAATTTGTGAGTTTTCGGGAAATTACTAAGTCCTTTATGCATAAAGAGGTTAAAAGGTAAAGCAGATTACATATGGAATTGTTATTATTTTTGTAACAAAAGTCACACATAAATACATGAGGGATGGTATACATGAATTAATATTCCATACAAAGTCATACAAGAATACACTGGAAAAGGAGTACAAAAGAATACACATACATGATATACATTCGTTTTACGAAAATAATACATCATCGAGACACATTGCTAGTATATACCACATAGTACATCCTCCCCAGTTTCCCGATCGTGTGTGAAGGACAATTCATACAATATATACTGTATGTGCATGTCACTAATGGTTGTATCCAACTTACCATTACCTTCAAGGTTAGTATAATTATTATCAATATTATCACAAAACTTCTTTCTATTCATTAACCACTTTCGAATCCCGCAGTCGAGCTTCCCTGCCCATCCCCCCCCCCCCCTCCCGCCCGCCCCCCTACCCCTGACACTGTGAGTCATTAAAGATGCTCCATTTTATCACAACCACTGATTAAACAAGTTGTATCATGCTACCTCCAAGACTCCCACCTGAGATATGAATCACGCTAAAGCCCCGACCCACTTTCGAACTCTCTCACTCTCTATTCTATCTCAGTTCTTCTATCATCTCTCTCTCTCGTCTCCTCTCTCTCTGTGTCTCCAGCTACGTTTCGTGACATTCAGCATCTCAAATTTCTTTCTTTTCGTCTGTTTCCCCGGCTCGCAGTACGTACGTCATCCCCTGACTTTGATAAGGTTCATTATTTGCTTCTTACTCAAGTATAGTGACACAGTCACGTGGTTTGTAGTCATATACCCATGCCTTTGATAAGATTTATTTTCGGTTTCGAGTAGGATACTACCCGTCACCAATATATATTTCTCTCCTTTTTTCCCGAAAGTCGCTTCCGAACTTATTGCATTAGAAGAATATTCGCAATCCCCTCTGCTTTAAACATTCGTTACAAGTTATGACTTCTTACTACCCGACTTCCAATTTGAACATTTCGTCTTTGAAATATTATAAAATAATATCTCGTTTACCGATCACTCTGTGTAAATGGTGAAGTGATAAAACCTCTTTCATTCCCGATAGTATATTCCTTATTATTCAACGGAGACTGGCGCAGTGTACGAAAAAACGGAACGCAAAGTCCGCACTTATACGAAATATCCGGTTGTATCTGTCTTTTAACTTCGTAAACGGTATATTCAGAATGATGACGCAGAAATATGAAAAATCCTTGTGAATAAAATTCAGGCTCGATAGCGTAACTGTCCAAGAAGATAATCAAATTTCTGGGTTACCTTTTCGTAGGAAATAAATACTAGGAGACCTATTTTATATATAACCGAAGATGACTCTAAAGGTTTATTTCTACTTACATAAACCCGCCTACATCATCTAAGGCGAATACTCCTAAATATCTTATTAACGGCCCTTACGTGTCATTTAAAGATATTTCTAATTCCCTATCCAGTGACCTATATTATTAATACCCGAAGATGACTCTAGAGTGTTAGATGTAAAGACTAAAGGTTCATTTCTACTTAACGGTAATATAAACCCTCCTACATCATCTGAGGCGAATATTCCTAAATATCTAATTAATCGCCCTAACGTGTCATTTAAAGATATTTCTGATTCTCTAGTATCTATTCATTTCGCCATGTAACGTCGCACTGAATTATCCTATCTGATTCAATTGATAGAATACCTTCCGTATCTCCAAAAAGCATTACTATGTGAGGCTTTGCCACTGGTCCTGCCAAGCTAATTGTTATTCTTGGAAATTTCGACCGGTAGCGAATCCTTCATATCCTCGGTCGTGAAGTTAAAACAGAAAATATATCTCCCACTTTAAGAGCATTGTAAATGATCATGTTTTCATGCCCGGCCCCGACTGCTTTCTGCGTTTTGTAAGATTACGTTATTCTCCAGAGGAATGTACTTTTGAATATTATATATAGTGTCCCCGTTAATAGTGATACGTATATTTACTTAACTCGCAGTATTCAAAATATAACCCGTTGCTGACATATTCTCCCGAAAAATTCTTCATATCAACCAAGGCGATTATTAACTTCTTAGGAATACACGCTCCAAAAGCCTGATCGATTAATATAGACGATTTATTCGTTACGATGATATACGTTTTATACTGATAAAGCCTCATTCAAAGCGGACATGGCGTTATAGTGCGGGGTAACCCTATTAATACATAATTTTGCCCTCAAATCTAACTGGTTCAACTCTCCATTTATATCTATACCCAAGAAGATTCCACCAACATCTCATTAAAAAATATGGACACGGATTTGAAAAGTGTTACTTATTCCGTTAACAAACGCTTCCCTATCTTCATCCGTATTCAAACGTGATATACTATACCCTTGAAAAAAGCTTCTGATTCGGGACCTTCCTTAACGTCCATTGCATAGTATTCCCATCCTTTTTCTTTAGAGGAATAACCTGTAAATACCTCGAAAACTGATCGAAGACTATTAAAAGATATTTATAACCGTCGTTATTAGGGGCGAGTTTAGACATGTCAGCCAGATCACTGCTAACGGTGACCAGAGGTTTCGGGGATATCACCTTTCTTCGAAGGAATTTCTTCTGTGTAACTTTATGTAAAGCATAAGAGGGTTGACTCTTTAGGTCATTTTTTGACACCATCTCTGAATAATATATTTATGTCGGTAAAACTGTCGGGGTATTCAACATTTTCGTATATCTTTTTCAATACCCGCAGCTGCTTCTTAGTCACCACTGTTGATAAATAATTTGATATTCGTTTTCACCCGTCATATTAGTCCTGAGCTGTAAGCTATGAACACAACGGAGATTGACGAATGCCGTCCAGCAGTAAACGCCTCTGTCATCGAGCGTGTATCACAGTCCCATGTCAGTCGTCCCTCGATCTATATATTCAAAGGGGTTTAATAATTCTTTACTAATCCTGATTTTGTTCCCTATAGACGAGTACCTCTGTAATGGATGTTCATTCGCCCCGCAGTATAGTACTATATTATAGAATTTCTTTTCATGCTCTTCAATTATTTTCTGGCAAATCACACTCTTTCCCGAGTTGCTGCTATGATAATTCGGGACGGATATATATGCGAATAGATCCATCGCTTCTGTGAAGAAAAGAGTTGCTTGCTTCTCAAAGGTTCCGATGATGACACTATTCATACGAAGAAGATATAATGTGTAAATAAAGGTAGCAAATATTTTATTCACTTAGAGTAGAAATTTTCGACGAATACATTTTTTATACACTGAATAGTCATATCGTAATAAATTTGTTATTTACATAGAACACACAGGTGCGGAGATAAAGGGTGTAAAAAGTAGTTAGTAGCAAATATTGTATTTCAAACAAGGTTCTCGAATCAGAAACCTTTTCGGGGGTGTCACGTTTGAATATGGATGAAGGTTTGGAATTCTATAACAAGCAGGTGAAGGAATACCTAAACGACGGAAATTTAAAATTATATAGTGTACATCCGAGAGAAATTAAAGCGGCGATAGCTGAAAGAGTTACTTAACTCACAACAATACAAATAGATACGTTAATGTGCTGCATGACATCGCTACCAGCTATAATTATACGCCACACCGCGGGTTCGATTCTCGGCCATTCCATTGAGGAGCGAGAGATGTGTATTTCTGACGATAGAAGTTCACTCTCGATGTGGTTCGGAAGTCACGTAAAGCCGTTGGTCCCGTTGCTGAATAACCACTGGTTCCATGCAACGTAAAAGCACCATACAAACAAAACAAACACACAGAGGATTAGGAGGTGGGCAGACCTCGAATCGCATTCACGTGTTATAGGCCAGTCGATAGAGGAGGAAAAAAGGACGAATAAGGAAAGCATTCATGGAAAGCTAGAACAAGCTTCATTATCTTTGTAATTGGGTACTTAATAACATATTAATTTTGCACCCCTCTACCGCCCCGGATTTGGCTGACATCTTGGAAATATGGCGGCGAAAAACAGTTTTTGGCAAATATCTCGCTTAGGCCTCAATTTAGCTGAAAGTTTGCTGATACATAAAATAATGGTCATAAAATTTCTTTTAAAATCTCATTCGTTCATTTTCTTTTTTTATTTTTTGCACCGTTTTGGTGCCAGGAGTTATTCGATAATATTGAATCTAATTTTTTCCTACCCTTTGCGCCTGAATAGCATGTGGTTATTTTTCTTGCATGCAATATTAAATAATGCCTCAAGTTTCTAAGCTAACTGTAGTTCTATTGTTTCAGGACTATGAAAGCAGACCCATAGCTTATCGTGATTGCTATATTATGGAAAAAATGTCTTATTAAAGAAATGCTTCATTTGTGAAGGGAGAACTTTCGAGGGTGAGACTCGAGAAGTGAAAGAAAAAGGTGGCAGACATTGATAGACTACAACGTTAAATGGAAAGATGGAAAACAATATCAATTAAAAGCCCTGAAATGTGTGAAAGTGGATGTAGGAAGGTGAACACAAAAGCAAGAAGTGCTGAAGCTTTCCGGTCAAGACAGGAACCCTCTCAAGTGCCTACAAAGTCTCGGAGAAGTCTAGTCCAGATTTTGACTTTCTTAATGATTGTGTTTTTTGTGGATAAGAAGCTTCATGTGATGGTCTGAAAAACAGAGCAAAAACTTTCAAGTGAGCGTGAATGTGTTCATCGTGTAGAGACTTCATGTTAGGGACGCTATTTTGAAAGCAGGTGCAATGAGAAATGATGAGCGGGGCCAAAACAGTATGTGCTCGCATATCTAATGTAGTTGATTTAGTTGCTGCTGAGACAAGGTGCCATTCAACCTGCATGAAAAATTCTACCAAGCATATCCTGGGATGAAACGTGGTCGTCCCAAAAGTGATACAGTTATAGAGGCAATGACACATACTTTTAGCTACCTGGAAGAAAATAGAGAAGAATGTCAATTTACTTTCAGTAAGATTTTTAGAGGCATATGAGGGTGAGCTACCAATAAAAAACAATAAATTCTGAACTGAAAGAAAGATACGGAGAAGACATTATTGTTTCAGTGAACAAAATCAGAAAGCCTGTGGTGTGCTTCCGCAACATAGGGAACAAAATTCTGACTGATGCTTGGTATGAAAAACAAAGAAGTAAGGACGAGAAAGAAGAGCGACTTCTAGTAGTAAATGCAGCCGCCAAAATAATTGCTGAAGATATAAGGACCCAGATATATAAAACTGATCTGTATCCATGTCCAGAAAATTTCTCAACTGACATGGATTCTCCTATACTACCAGATACCCTCAGCTGTCTTTTTAAAACTGTTGTACTAAGAAAAAGAAATTGTTTCGGGTACCCCGCTCCACTTAACATAGTGCTGCGTCCTATTACCTCTCTTCCTCCTTTTTAAGCTATTGATGTAGAACTCCTGTAGGTTAGCGGGGATTAACCCTTATTTATAAAACAGTCTTTTAATAGTCCCCCCCTCCTTCCAAGTCCTCTAAATAATATACTGTAGGACTCTGTTTCCCGAGAACTTTCCCTATTTTTAAGTCAATCGTAAGTGTAAGTGTTCTGCACGCTATATCCCTTCCTGAAGAATACAATCCTGCCCTCATCTACTATATGGACCATATTACCAACCTTCAAAAAGGGAACTGACGGGTTCTTTCTGCGGTGATCCGTTTTTTTTTTTTTTGTTTTTTTTTTTTTTTTATATGTCCTGAAAAAACTGACGGCTTATATCCTCTCTGTCTATTAACGCGTGAATGCGATTCGAGGTCTGCCCACCATAATCCTCTGTGTGGCGTATTATTATAGCTGGTAGCGATGTCATGCAGCACATTAACGTATTTATAATAATAATAATAATAATAATAATAATATGTTTTTATTTCAGCTCGGGGCCATATACATTGAGTATACAAGATACAGACAGTAACATACACAATCTAGATACATGAGATATGATAAAATAGAAAAAAAAAAGAAAATGAATAATCGGCAACTTATCCATAATATAGCTGAGGTAGCATAAAAGCTAGTAATCATCATACTGGTAATAACAGTAATAATATTGGTGAGAAAAAAAAAAATGCATTGCGAGTAATAACAGTTGGTGCACATATTATATAACTCAAATTTCAACTAGAGACCTTAGGTGGTTACAGTAGTCAGGTCCAGAGGGCTTAATACATAAATTAAATGTAAATAAAACTTTAACTTGATAGGAATCACAGTAATAATGAAAAATTAAAATATCAGCTATAAATGTAATAATGACAAAAACTGCAGATGACATATTGCCAATACAGAGATTAAGTCCTTTAGGGGACAAAGCCTCATTTTCCCATCTTTCCCACAATTTAGATCTTCTTCTTGCTTCACTCCTTAGGATGCTTTGTATGAGCGAGTGCTGCTGTTTCTCACTCGGGTTACCAGACTGGACATTGTTCGCCTAACAATGATTTTTAAATTGTCCAGGTGGTTTTCAATGAACATCTGTGTGGCGGAGTGGTAGCGGGGAGTGTTTGTGAGGCGTCTCAGAATGTCATTGTGCACAACAGTGATGCGTTCAAGGTCTCTTGGGTATAGTTCGTCCAGAGGGAACACCCATAGATACTGTAGCAGTACGAGCGGAATAGAACAAAGCAGTTTCACGTCTCGGTGACAGAAGGCAAACCTCCTTGCAATCATGTTGCCAGCTGCACATAGTTTACGACGCCTCTGTTCAATGTCTGCCGTATCTTTTAGGTCGTCGGTGATAATGTGCACCCAAATACGGAAATTCGTGCACAAATTCCAGCCGATGGTTTCCGAGGAAAATTTGAGGTTCTGCAATATGCTTAAGCGATCTCGGGGAGCAGCGCATACACTGGGTCTTGGTTTCGTTGTAGATTATATCAAATTCCTCTGCATATTGGCGGCAGGTGTCGATGAGTCGTTGGAGACCTTGCACTGATGGGGAAATCAGAACCATATCGTCGGCGTAACAGAGGTTGTTTATAGTTGTTTCATTGACGGTGCATCCGATTGGGAGCGAGTTCAGTTTGACATTCAAGTCATCTGTGTACGTATTAAACAGGTAAGGAGAGAGAATGCCCCCTTGCCGGAGCCCGTTTAGGGAGCCGAAGGGTGTAAGATAACACGTTACCCCATTTGACACAGAATTGCTGTGTGGAGAACCAGCAATGTAAAATGCCAATTAGGTACAGGGGTGTGCCCCTTTTATGCAGCTTCAGGAAGAGCTTCAGGTAGTTTTACTCTGTCAAATGCTTTTCTCACATCTACAAAGCAAAGGAAAATAGGAGAGGCTGATGATAGGTAGTAATTAAGCAATTCTTTCAGTATGTAGATGCAGGTGTCGGTTGAGTGGTTTGCTTTAAACCCGAACTGGTTGTCAGTGGTGTGTAAAAAGGGGAGAAGTCTAACTAGAAGAACAGACTCAAGTATCTTCGATGCGATCGTTGTGATTGCAATCGGCCGGTAGTTGCCAGGGTCAGCTGCATCCTTTAGCTTTTGTTGTTTTGATTAATGGTATCAAGTGAAACTAAGAGTAGGGAGTCTGGAGGAAACGAACCGGTGAATTATGCACGCATTGAATAGGGCAGCTAGCAAAAATGTAAATTATCGGATGGCAGAGTTTGAAGGCCTCTGCAGGAAGACCATCACAGCCGGGCGATTTATTATTAGGTAGGCTGTTTATGGGCATCGCTGATGTTTACCCTGGCGTAATACGGTCTGCAAAATGAAATTGAATGTTGTCAGTAAGGAGGTTATCTCATCCCTTCGGGAATCTTGATCATTTATGCAATTCAGGATATTGTTGAAGTGATCGCCCCACATACTTTGCAATAGCTTCGTCTCCGACTGCTTCCCCTACTCTCTGTGATAGCTTTTTAGTTTTGGGATTTAAAGACTTAGAATCTGGTGATTATCCTCGTCTTTGGAAAGATATCCAGTTCTAGACATTGCATCGGCTCTTAGTTGTTTTCATTTAGCCTGCAGTGCTAGAGCAAGTTTGAACTGCGCTCTCGCCTGTCTCATTAGCAAGGCAGTGTGCCCTTCCCTGGGGCTACCATTTTGCCTCCACAGTAAAAACATTTCTCTGTGAGTAGTATACAGATCTTTAACCAAGTCATTCATCCAGGTATATTTACGAGAATTACCTTGACGAAATCTGTAGGCAGTCCTGCCCGAAGCAAGCAAAGCGGAGATTATGTTCGAATAGA
The DNA here is from genome assembly GCF_015104395.2 of Macrobrachium nipponense. Lineage (NCBI taxonomy): Eukaryota > Metazoa > Arthropoda > Malacostraca > Decapoda > Palaemonidae > Macrobrachium > Macrobrachium nipponense. The sequence goes on along the minus strand of NC_087200.1, from coordinate 110,920,047 downwards.
ATTCATTCAGATCCTCCTTGTGGTGGTCATTTCTACAATTTGTGTTAGTACAAAGTAAGGCGTCTGCCTTGGTTGAAACTATTGACCGCAACCTGGTTTCCGTGGTCGCCTAAAGTCTGGTCTGGTTTCTGTGTTTTTAAAATCCCAGTTTACCGCTGGTGGTCGATCAGTTAGGGGGTTCACGGTAGGGAGGGTTGGGGTACTGAATGACACCTGTAATGGGATGTGATCGTAGCCCGTTGCAAGATCATAGCGAATATTGCAGGTCATAATAGAATCATGAAGTTGTGGAGATGTGATGCAGTGTTCCAGCCAGGAAGTTGTAATAGCGTCCGCTCTATTATGTACATATGAATAGGAGGAGGGAGGGAGGAGCATTACATCGCTAATTTGGAGAGCATGATTTTGACAGAAGCGAGTAAGTTCATTATAGAATTGTTTTGTGGGGTGAGAATTAAGGTCCCGATTATAACAAATATGATCAGCAGGAGAATCATGAATAATACTGTGTATTCCCCTAGGATCATGCAGTAATGATCAAAATTATTGTTATTTTCCCATGGCATATAAACATTAATAATTAGGATAATCGAGTTCCCTACTGTCACTTGAAACCCCAGCAATCTGTCACTCCTGTAGGTCATCACCTTTATCGTATTGTAATACGATTTGTGCCACAGGAAAGAAAGGCCTCCTTTCGGGCGACCCGGCTAGGATTTGATCTGTAACTTGCATCGATGAAGTCGAGAAGGTTCTGTAGTCTTGCATGAATTGAATCGCATATGGCAAGGTCTTTGTATTGTAAGTTAAGTAACGTATATTTAATTTTAAGTGTCCTGATAACTCTTCCAGCTATCACCGCTTTAATTTCTCTCGGATGTACACTATATAATTTTATATTTCCGTCGTTTAGGTATTCCCAACCTTCATCCGTATTCGAACGTGATACCCCCGAAAAAGTTTCTGATTCAAGAACCTTTTTTGAAATACAATATTTGCTAGCTACTTTTTACACCCTTTATCTCCGCACCTGGGTGTTCTATGTAAATAAGAATTTATTACGCTATGACTATTCAGTGTATTGTAAAATATATTCGTTTGTAATGTCTTCTCTAAGTGAATAAAATATTTGCTACCTTTATTTTACATATTTAATCTCACTTCGTTTGAATAGTCATCATCGGAACCTTTGAGAAGCAAGCAAAACTCTTTTCTTTCACAGAAGCGATGGATCTATTCGCATATCGTCCCGAATCATCATAGCAGCACTCGGGATAGAGTGTAATTTGCTAGAAAATAATTGAAGAGTATGAAAAGAAATTCTATAATATAGTACTATACTGCGGGGGGAATGAACATCCATTACAGAGGTACTCGTCTATAGGGAACAAGATCAGATTAGTAAAGAAATTATTAAACCCCTTTGAATATATAGATCGAGGGACGACTGACATGGGACTGTGATACACGCTCGATGACAGAGGCGTTTACTGCTGGACGGCATTCTTCAATCTCCCTCCCCCCTGATCCCAACTCCTTGACGAGGTGGGGGGGCTCTTAGGGATCCACTGCAGAGAGAGTATGCCCCTTTACGCCTACACTCTCTGCTGTGGATCCAACTGAACATTGGGACCTTTAACTCCTTACTCCTCCTCCTTATAAATTTTCACCTTTCCCTTCTCTTCTTTTGTTTGACGACCCTGGCATGGTTTTGGAATATTGTATTGACTGCTCTTTTAACCTGATGGAGGGTGAGTTGGACGGCATGCCACTCCACCGTAAAACTAGAGTACCTGACGTGGTCGAGCGAGGGAAATTTTTATGTTAAGCCATGCCCACAGTGCTGGGTCCGATCTCTTGGGACTGACGCCACCCTTAAGGCACTGTGGGTTATGGCCGTATATCCAGTGAGTGTCCCAGGGCAGTTTACCATAGCATCAACAGTATTGCTCCTCCCCCGAGTTGGGCCTCCTTGGTGAGAGGGATCTCATCCTGGACGAAATATGTAAACTTTATATATATGGAAACTAAAACAAAAACCCTTACGACTTTCTGGCATGGTAATGGACTGTTCCTAAGGAAAACCCAGGTAATGAAGAACAGGCTGGTATTAAAACTTTAATACCATACAAGCCACAAAGAAAAAGCAAATTTAGAATTGACCCAACCTTGACTCACTTCGACTCCCTCTTTGGGAGTGGAAGTTGGTCAAGGTTCTTGACCTTGGAAAACTGACAGAAAAATATCGCATTAAGATTGGAAAAATTATTTGTTAAGTAGGCACCCAACCTCAGAAAAATGTCATTTAGACAAATAAAAGAACAGGGAGTGGTTATAGAAACCACTACAAAAATCAATCTGAAAATTATTTAACCATAAAGAACATCGACAATATAAAAGTACGATAAGAAAGCACGACAATATGAACAGTGTAACAGGGTACTGTAGTACTTACCTAAAAGTGAAGAGCCAATAGAGAAAAATATTTTGCTGGATTCCCTTAAAAAAAAGGTACAACAATGTACAAGATTGTGAAGTATACAGTATAACCAGTAGACAAAGTAATGAAAATACATTGAAAATAGCAAAAATAAAATTTGAAGGCCAAGAATTGCCTTTCAAAATTAAAATCATGGGCCAAAATAGAGAACTGAGACCTTATGTTCCAAAACCTCTACAGTGCCAAAACTGCAGTAAATATGGGCATAACATGGAAAAATTGCAGAAATATCGATCTGTGCGTATGTGGATCTGACAAACATACCACGCAGTGGAAGTGTGGTGAACCAAAAATGTGTAAAACTGTGGCCAAAATCACCATGCTAGGTCTAAGGAGTGTATGTACTATATATACAATACAGAACTGAAATTACTTCAAGAGAGATCAGGAATGCCAATAAGAGAAGCCAAACTAGAGTTGAGAGTTAGAGGAATACATGATCCCGCTAGGAAGCAAATGTTCTCTGCTGCAACGAGCTCAAAGAATGAAACAAAAATTGAAGCAAATAACAAACCCCTAATAGATAAATCAGAAGAAAAAATAACTTTACAAGAAACTAATATAGCAAGAAATCAAGATACTTGTGCAACTGTGTGTTCAAATTCATTTGAGATATTGGAGGAAATGGAAACACAAGAGAATAATACATGTATAACTGAAATATTACAAGATAATAATGAGCTGGAAGCTAAAGATAAAAAGAGGCCTTTAGAGAGAACTCCACAAAACCAAAACAAAAAGCCAACAATTATTAGAGAGGTATCAGTTAAAGTAAAGACCAAAGATCCACAAAAAGTGCAAGACAAGAAAAATAAAAAAACATACCCTTGTCTCCTAAAGTAATAATAAAGAAATGGATGGAAATACCCAGAACAATAAAGAAATAATAGAGGAGAACACCATAGACAAAAAGAGTATGTGAAGGGAGAAGAGATTACTCCCTCAACAGTAATGGTGCACTAAAAAGTGAATGAAAAAAGGACACATAAGAACACATGTGGATCGTAATGAATGTTTCATCGAATTATGCAACAAAAACAAAAATATAACAAAAGACAGTTTAACAACACTATACGAAAGTTATAAAATTAGAAGTAAAGAAACCACTAGTCTTAGAGGACTCCACAAAAAAAGGCTGTATGTGCATTGGACACCTAATTTCCTATAAGGAAAAGCAAATAAATGTCGTAACTAAAATTTTAGAAAAAATGCAACTAGATAAACCACAACAAGAAAGTAATGCTTGAACACTCTTAACATAGTATTTTCAATAATTATATAATACAATGGAACATAAATGGTCTTCAGACCAGATTACATTTGGAGAATTACAACGCTTACTGAAAGAATACGAACCAATGATGTATGTTTACAACATGTCAATTAAAACAGTATCAACAATTGGTAAATATACCTTAGTATCTACATCTAGAGAAGAAGAAGGAAATTTAGGTACTGCCTAGATATGTACATAACAAAGTATGTTATGACAAGGTACCTGTAAACTTTGCTGACTTGCAAATATCGAGCATCAAAATACGAATAAAAAACTATAATTAGTAATTTATAACATATACAACCAACCTAACAAAAATTACGACATAGAAAAACTTAAGGATTTGTTTGGCAATGCCAGAGAACCTACATTGATAGTAGGGGATTTTAATGCTCACAACCCGATATGGGACTGTAATTGTACAATCTCAAATAGAAGCAGGGAGTAAAATTGAAGAGTTCATGGAGTCAAACGACATGTGCTGTATAAATGATGACGAAATTAGTACATATTTTTCAAAAAACACATGGAACATTTTCTTCAGTAGACCTAACTCTTTGTACAACAAATATAATTGACAGAATAGATTGGAATATAGTTGATGATTTGCACACCAGTGATCATTTCCCAATATTAATATCATTATTACATATAATCCTACAAAACATGTTCCTCACTATAACATTAATAAAGCAGATTGGGAAAAATATGAAAATGCACACAAGGAATATCCAACATTTTGAATATTAAAAGACCATAATGAAACTAACAAAATTCTTGTTGACTTCATTAAAAAGGCTTGCTGATCAAGCATACCAAAGTCAAACCGGCCCCATCCAACAAAGCACAAAGTCCCATGGTGGTCTGATAAACTGACAGACTTAATTAAAGTAAAACACTCAATAGGGAGACGACTAGATAATTTAAATAGAACGTTCAGTAAAAAAATAAAAAAAAAAATTACCAATATTAGAAGAACTTTACAAAAATTACTATATTTTACTACAGAAATGATACATTAAAGCCTATAATAACAAAAAAATATGTGCAAAAATTTTAAAAAAGGAAGTAATTCAAGGAAGAATAATTTCATGGAGGAAATAGTTTTTCAGATCTCTCTAATAATACTCCCATACAAAAAATATGGGAAAAATTCAGAAAAATAAATGGTACCCAAGTTAAACCACCTAGACATGCCATATTGAAAATGGAAAAAGAAATACTTGATCCAAAAGAAATAAGTAATATAATAGGAGAAAACTTAGCGAATGTAAGTAGCGATAAAAAATTTAGATGAACACTTCCGCACAAAGAAAAATAATGAAGAACTAATAACAATAAATTTTCGAAACACAAGAAGATATATATTATAATAGAAAATTTAATATGGAAGAGTTGGAATATGCTCTCTTGAATAGCAATAAATCTGCTCCTGGAGGTGACAATATTTGCTTTGAGATGATCGACCACTTAGCACCTCTGGCAAAGTCATACTTATTACAATTTTATAATCATTTTATGGCGTTCAGAATCTATTTCCTGATGAATGGCGTAAAGCTATAATAATTCCTATCCCCAAACCTGGAAAGGATCCAAGCAATGTTAATAATTACAGACCAATATCTCTAACAAGTTGCTTATGCAAATAATTACTTGAAAAAATGGTAAATGCTAGACTAACATGGCACATTCGAGAAAACAAAATTTTAACTTCCACTCAATTTGGGTCACCCAGTGTAACAGGTCTACATTAGATTCTCTCTCTATCCTAGAAGACCATATACGCAGAGGATTTGAACGAAAACAGATAACTGTAGCAGTCTTTTTTGACATAGAAAAGGCTTATGACACTACATGGAGGTATCCTATATTGAAGACATTACAAAACCATAACGTCCGTGGACATTTACCCATGTTTCATCCAAAGTTTTCTAACAAATCGAAGTTTTCAGGTTGAAAATTGATGATGCGTTGTCCAGAACATTCCCACTTGAAAATGGTGTTCCACAGGGAAGTGTCCTTAGTGGCACACTATTTACCTTAGCAATTAATGAAATTAGTAAAAAATCTGCCCACCGGAATTAAAAGCAACCTTTATATGGATGATTTTGCCATATATCATTCAGCATCTCGCATTAAACATGCAGAGCGCATCATTAACAAATCTATAGTAAAAATAGATGAAATGGACCTCATCTGTAGGATTAGATGTCCATTAATAAGACTCAGGCAATTTTATTTTATAAAGATAAAAAGATGGAAGAAAGGTGAAGAAATAGATTTGAAATCAGAAATCAAAGTATACAAATTGGCCAAACTGCAAAATTTTTAGGATTAGTATTTGATACTCACTTGAACTGGAACGCCCACATAACATATGTGAAATCAAAATGTAAAAGAGCATTGAATCTAATTAGAAAATTATCAAACACTAATTGGGGAGCTGATAGACAAACCCTTACATTACTATATAAAGCAACAGTGCTGTCTATCATTGACTACGGAAGTGAAATATACGGCTCGGCTTCGAACGCAGTACTGAAAAATGTTGGACCCAGTTCATAATGAAGGACTCAGAATATGTACAGGAGCTTTTATCGTCACCAACCTCTTCTTTACAGGTTGAATGTGGTGAACTACCTCTCTCTCTCCATAGAGAGTTAGTAACAATGAAAAGTGCCGTAAGAATTCAGTCAAGTGATTCACCAACCAAAAAATTATTTGAACTAAGGGATGTATTTATTAACAATCATTCACCACCTTTTCCAATTAGATCAAGAAGATTGTTTGAGTCACTGAATATAAATATCCAACTACCTCCAATAGTAAAATTACCTCCTCCTTGGATTATGAATAAAATAAAAGTTTGCACAAAATTAAAATGTCTATCAAAAAAGCATTCCTATACCCCAGAACATCAGAGACAACATACAATAGAGCACATAAGCCGAAAAAAATCCACATTATGCAATATATACAGATGGATCCAAATCAAAATATGGAGTGGGATATGCTGCAGTGTCCCAAGATAAAACAAGCCAGTTCTCGCTTCCCAATAATGCCTCAGTATTTACAGCAGAGTTATGTGCAATAACATTGGCCATAAAAATAATCAAAGAACACTACTTTAATAATTTCGTGATTTATAGCGACTCTAGAAGTGCTATAGAAGCCATTAATAGTTATAATCCCAAAAATAATATTGTGCAGCAGATAAAGTTTTTACTCTATAAATTATATAAAAAAGGAAAAAATATTGAAATATGTTGGATCCCTGCCATTGTCGGAATAAAAGGAAATGAAGAAGCTGATAAAGCAGCCAAGGAAGCAATCCACAAGGTGAGAACAAATGTAAACATCCCTATTAGTGACACTGTAGCTTATATAAAAACAATAATTGTAAATAAATGGCCAAAAATATATGGAAACGAAGAACCTGAAAGTAATAAACTAAAACAAATAAAACCTGACGTTACAAAATGGAGCTCCATATACCAGAGAGAAAGACATGCGCAAGTAATATCCTGACACGTCTACGTATAGGCCACACTCGTCTAACACATGGGCAATTAATGAGCACCCACATGACCCTGCTCCGGAGTGCTCAGAGTGCAAGGTATTGATAACTGTTAGACATGTATTGTGTGATTGTCCAAAGTTTGACCAGCAGAGAATGTCAACTTTTGGAAGTAAACCAATAAAAGAAATTTTGTCAGAATCTTTCACATTTTCAGTCGTTCCGATTATGACGTTTCTAAGAAACTCTGATTTAATTAATAAAATATAAAAATAACTATATTTACAAAAAACCTCAGAGCAATTAATGAATTTTAAATAAATTTTAATTTTCTTGACTATTTGTTAATTTTATAACCTTTTTAGTATGTATGGAACCGTGAGTAAATGTATTTATTGCCTGTTTGTGTTTCTAGTATGAAAGTCTAAGCCTCTGTGCAGGTTTTTTTTTTTTTTTAATTTATTGAGTAGTATATATATGACTTATTTGGGTCCCAGTTCCTGGCCTTTGGCCTAGACCTGGCATTTTATCAAATCCTTCGGGCAGCCCTATGAGAGCTGAAAATCAGCTCAGTGGTCTGGTTAAACTATTCTTATAATAATAATAATTCAATCTCCCTCGTGTTCATAATGCAGAATGTATTCCATTCAGGTAAATTCAGTAGAAATATCAGTCTCAACTGCTCCCATCACATTCTAATGAAGAATAGAGACAGTTCAAATTGAAACTTTGGTCCGTCAGTTAATTGGACATCAGAAGGGTGGCGAATTCTCCGAGATATATAAGAAGGCATTATCTCTTATCTAGTAGTACGGTTATCTACTGGTTGACCTCGCACCTGATAGCTTACAGCTCAGGACTTTTATGACGGGTGAAACCGAATATCAAATTATTTATCAACAGTGATGACTAAGAAGCGGCTGCGGGTATTGAAGAAGATATACGAAAATGTTGAATACCATATAGCCATATAAATATATTATTTAGAGATGGTGTAAAAAAATTATCTAAAGACTCAACCCTCTTATGCTTTACATAAAGTTCCACTGAAGAAATTCCTTCGAAGAAAGGTGATATCCAAAGGCCGCTGACCAACCTTATGTGGAGAGAACAAAAGACAGAATGCTTACAAAGACAGTTAACTTAGTTAAAGTTCCCCTGAAGAAATTCCTTCGAAGAAAGGTGATATCCCCGAAACCTCTGGTCACCGTTAGCAGTGATCTGGCTGACATGTCTAAAACTCCGCCCCTTATTTAACGAAGGTTATAAATATCTTTTTAATTAGTCATCGAATCAGTTTTTCGAGGTATTTACAGGTTATTCCTCTAAAGAAAAACGATGGGAATACTATGCAATGGACGAATCAGAAGCTTTTTTCAGGGGTATAGTATATCACGTTTGAATACGGATGAAGATAGGGAAGCGTTTGTTAACGGAATAAGTAACACTTTTCAAATCGGTGTCCATATTTTTTAATGAGATGTTGGTGGAATCTTGTTGGATCTAGATATAAATGGAGAGTTGAACCAGTTAACGTGGAGAAGGCAAAATTATGGATTAATAGGGTTACCCCGACCTAAAACGCCATGTCCTCTTTGAGTGAGGCTTTATCAGTATAAAACGTATATCATCGGAACAAATGAATCATCTATATTAATCGATCAGGCATTTGGAGCGTGTATTTCCAAGAAGTTAACAATCGCCTTGGTTGATATGAAGAATTTTTCAGGCGAATATTCCAGGAACGTTTTATATTTCGAATACTGCGAGTTAAGTAGATATACGTATCACTATTAACGGGGACCTATATATAACAAGATGGAATAACATATGTTATTCCATCTTGATAAATAATATTCAAAAGTACATTCCTCTGGAGAATAACGTAATTATCTTACAAAACGCAGAAAGCAGTCGGGGCCGGGCATGAAAACATGATCATTTACAATGCTCTTAAAGTGGGAGATATATTTTCTGTTTTAGTTTCACGACCGAGGATATGAAGGATTCGCTACCGGTCGAAATTTCCAAGAATAACAATTAGCTTGGCAGGACCAGTGGCAAAGCCTCACATAGTAATGCTTTTTGGAGATACGGAAGGTATTCTATCAATTGATTCAGATAGGATAATTCAGTGCGACGTTACAGGGTGAAATGAATAGATACTAGAGAATCAGAAATAACTTTAAATGACACGTAAGGGCCGTTAATTAGATATTTAGGAATATTCGCCTTAGATGATGAAAGCAGGTTTATATAAGTAGAAATAACCCTTTAGAGTCATCTTCAGGTATTAATAATATAGATCTCCGGGTATATTTCTGCGTGGAAAGGTAACCCAGAAATTTGATTATCTTCTTGAACAGTTACGCTATCGAGCCTGAATTTTATTCACAAGGATTTATCAGATTTCTGCGTAATCATTCTGAATATACCGTTTACGAAGTTCCGTTTTTTCGTACACTGCGCCAGTCTCCGTGGAATAATAAGGAATATACTATCGGGAATGAAAGAGGTTTTATCAGTTCACCATTTACACAGGAGTGATCGGTGGGTAACGAGATATTATTTATAATATTTCAAAAGACGAAATGTTCAAATTGGAAGTCGAGTAGTAAGAAGAGACATAACTTGTAACGAATGTTTAAAGCAGAGGGGATTGCGAATATTCTTCTAATGCAATAAGTTCGGAAGCGACTTTCGGGGAAAAAGGAGAGAAATATATATTGGTGACGGGTAGTATCCTACTCGAAACCGAAAATAAATCTTATCAAAGGTATGGGTATATGACTACAAACCACGTGACTGTGAGTCACTATACTGAGTAAGAAGCAAATAATGAACTATATCAAAGTCAGGGATTACGTACGTACTGCGAACCGGGGAAACACGAAAAGAAAGAAATTTGAGATGCTGAATGTCATGAAACGTAGCTGGAGAGAGAGAGAGAGAGAGAGAGAGAGAGAGAGAATAGTTCGAAAGTGGGTCGGGCTTTAGCATGATTCATATCTTCAGGTGGGATTCTTGGAGGGTAGCATGATACAACTTGTTTAATCATTGTTTGTGATAAAGGGGAACATCTTTAATGACTCACAGTGTCAGGGATGGGGGGTAGGGGGGCGGGGAAGCTCGACTGCGGGATAAGGTGGCTCCTTAACTCTTGAACCATTGGAATATTAAGACGCATACTCTCGCCATGGCTTTGAAAGTGGTTAATGGATAGAAAATATGTTTGTGATAATATTGGTAATAATTATACTAACCTTGAGGATAATGGTAAGTTGGATACAACCGTTAGTGACAAGCACATACAGGATGTATTAGCTGAATTGTCTTTCACACACGATCGGGAAACTGGGGAGGATGTATGTGGTATATACTAGCAATGTGTCTCGATGATGTATTATTTTCATAAAACGAATGTATATCATGTCTGTGTATTCTTTTGTACTCCTTTTCCAGTGTATTCTTGTATGACTTTGTATGGAATATTAATTCATGTATACCATCCCCCATGTATTTCTGTATGACTTTTGTTACAAAAATAATAACAATGCTATATGTAATCTGATTTACCATTTAACCTCTTTATGCATGGAATATTATGCATCTACGTATATACACATTTCATAAAGGACTTGAGTAATTTCCCGAAAACTCACGAATTATTTGGTGAGTCACAAAAGGGGAACTCGGATTAGTGAAGGTTGAAAGGGGGCAGGGTTTTATACCTCTGTAGACTATAAGGAGCTTTGGGATCAGGGTTGAAATCTTTTTACCTCCTGTACAGTATGAGGTACTTTGAGGTCACGGTTGAAATCTGGGGTTTCATCTTCGTAGGGTTTTGCTTGGCGCCGACACGACCATTGGAAGCCTGTGAAATTTCACACCTATTTGTTATATTCACACTTTATGGTCAATTTTCACACCTAAAGGTGTGAAAAGTAATTAACACCCCATTAAAGGGTGTGAAAAGTAATTAACACCTAATTAAATGGTGTGATATTTCACATCTAAATGTGTGAAATTTCATACCTAGGTGCTAATCCCCTGGTAGAAAAATCGACTACCTGGGGATTAGTACCTAGGTGTTGAGGGATAATGAGGGTTTTTCCCCTACTCCCACTTCTCAACCCCCATTCCTCTAGGGGTTAAATTTGGACTTTAAGGGCATCGGGAGTGGCTTTATTCATCCCAGCAACCTCGATCTATGAATTAGACTCTAATATTTGTCATTTCTGACATTTTATGCATAATATGTGTGTATACTTATATACATAATGGATACATACACACACACACACACACACCACACACACACACGAAACGTCGGAAATAGAGAAATATGTTGGAATTAATTGGTTTCCCTGGTCCACCCTCGCACTGATGTGTCTTGCTGGCTGTCGCCTAGCCCTGCTTTTGTTTTGATATTATATATATATATATATATATATATATATATATATATATATATATATATATATATATATATATATATATATATATATATATGTAAGTGTTTACATAATAATAATATGGAATGTTAGTCCATATATGTAAAAGATTGCTTGCAGGAATGTGATCAGACTAGAGACGCTAAAGATGACGTATACAATAAGTATGTAGGCTAAGATAACATGCCGTCACCTGTAGTCATTCAATTGTTTATAAACATTAGTCCAAGCTCCCTGCTTGAGACAACTACCCCGACCTATAATTCAAACGGCCTACTGATCTGTAGCGTGTCTCATTTGATTGTGTGTTCGTATGTAACTATGTCAATCTGATTGTATGTTTCATATGTTCGAACTACTGTCTGTTCCTTCATAACTTGTAACAGAGATGGTAGACAAGCAGAACCAGAGTTAGCTATCGTTATTAGAAGACCTATATCTCTTTACCTAAGCTTTATCATGTAGAGAGAACAGAAGTAGCCATCATCATTGGCAGAAGCGATCAAGCTATCGTTATTAGAAGACTTGTACAATCATATCTGATCTTCAGCATGTAAAACTTCAGAAGAATATATCTATTTTTATACTTCGTGTTTTTCTACAAGAACCTCCTCACCATGAGTTTAACACATCATCGTCATAAACAAAAGAAGATAATCCCGACTTCGTAAGTGATCTACAAACCCCAAAACACTCCATTGAAGATGGAAGTGCAATACCAACCGACTTAGCGTATAGATTATCGCAAGTCTAACATTACCTCATAGGGCGCCTTATCATACAAGGCACAAGCCCTAATATTGGTGGCAGTGGACCAGAAGAACTCTACAACTTCTCCGAAGAAACAATCAGAATAATGAAGTATCATATAAGAACTCGTTCAACGACGACGAAAGCAGCAGATTCTTCAAGCAACTTATTTTCATCGTTTAGTGAGCGACTTAGAAAACACAAGAACTTCTTTAACGACGACGAAAGCAAGAGATTCTTCAAGCAACTTATATCATCGTTAGTGAACAAAACTTCAAGAACAAAAACCGACGTGTCCTTTTTCCTATCGGCAACGGAAGCTTCGTCTCTCATTAGAATCATTCAAGAAAACATCGTTAGTGAGCGTTTCCGGCACTTCAAGAAACAAACCGAACGCGTCTGCAGCATCGGATTTTCCAGGGCTCGAATCATCGAAACAACGCACGGGGAAAACTCAAGCCAAACCAGGTCATCCGTACAAATAGAGGAGGAGGACCAAGGCCGTGTGTCGTTATTGGAACACCGTGACTTCCCACAAAAGCAAGCTAGTACAATTTTTTATTCATTTGGAGTAACTTTGAGTGTTTCCTTTGGCAGGTCGAATTCGTTATTCCTGTGGCTGAAGTTACGAGACATTCTTAATCTTACTTTTTTACAGAAATTATCTACATCATTGAGATTTCGCTACTGCGAGTTTTTATCTTTGAGTGTCTGTTTCCAGAAGTTCTACTGAAATATCATAATCATATACTATGTTAATTTTATCATTTTGGGTGATTATTAATCCCTTACGTAACAAATCATATTAAACAGTGTATATGCGTTTACGCAGTGGACGTCCTGTATTTATACAGATGCATGGATTAGGGTCGTTAAGCACCGTAGTGATTAGAAAACACACAAAAACAAGTGGACCCACACCCGACAAATCTATATAAAATTAGAGGTAACACTATTTCGGGTCATGACAATAAATGCTACCTTTGCAAGTCCCGATCGCGTTTTAGCCTTGAGTTTTTTGAGTTATATAAAATATCGAACCTCAATGACTCAACTTAACTTTAAAAATATGGCTGGATTGCAAAGGAATAACATGTCTGTAAAAAACTTTAATCAGGCTAAATGCGCTGACCAGATCCCTCACTATTTCAAATTTTAGCAAAGAATGAAGTACAAACAGTTAATATTGAATGCAGTAGTGATAACTTGTCTTATTAGTAATCGCTCAGTTCCTAATAGTTCGTCATTCATTGCTTTATACGTAACCAGCAACCATAATGCTAAAAAACACAATACGTTGCCGATGGAAATAAAGAGAAGGATCCTAATTATTACAAAAAGAAACGTTTAGAAAACCGTAGCCCGTTCAGAATCAAACAAGCAAACTCGGTTACTGTGTCACCTAGTCAAGCGGTCAAGGTTAGTTAAATCTGCGAGTGTTCAACGCATAGCAAATTCCACACAATAGGCGACTCTAGCAGAGTGGGAAAAAGCGATTTGTTGGTTCATACCATGCCAATATTCTTTTTTGAATTAAAAAGGATTTTTCCTATGAAACACACGACCGTATAAGGTAATCAGAGACAGGTTTTCGTTTTTTTTTAATACGTAAGTTATATAAGTAGTGGTGGATAAAGCCCGCTGTACGCGCCGTAAAAATTAGAATATCTTGATTTATTTCTTAGTACACGTAATATCCTGTATTTACGGGACTCACCGTCTGTTGTTCGAACTTCCCTAATGAGAAGTCCGGATAAGCGAGCGCTTACAGATACCTCTATAGTTATAAAAAACATTGATCTGTATCTAGTGTAATTGTAAGATTCATCTAGGGGTATACAAAATATTATCTTACATCCTGCAAAATAAGGCGTGTTTATCAAATGAAAATCCTATAAACCTTCAAACATATTAAAATCCGTTTGAAACAAAAAGAGACAGTTAATCAAATAATAACTTATATAGAGGAACTATACATTTGTCTCATAAATCGTAACATTGTTCAAATGACCCAACAGAATTCTCCCACAACCGCAGTCGTAGTTTGCACGCAAAACTCCTCGAGAAGCATGCAACCCTCGAATGTCTTAGTGCGTGTAAAAAGACTTTGCTGGGAAATGAAATTTTAATCATTCCTGACACTCTGAAATATAAACGATTTCCGCGAACAAAGCCCTAGACACGGTTGAACTAGTAGGCAAAACAAGTTATTAGTAATCCACGAAAACCTATACATATAAATATCGCATTTTTATTTTATTGTTGCTAATGTTAATCACGCCCAATCAGTCGTAGAACGGAATCTCCCCCTTATACTCTATCTAAAGTAATATCCCTAAAGTCATTCAAGCAGAGGTGATTCAGCAGAAACTTTTTTTATCTTTTATCTGAATACCAAGAAGTTTCTCCACTAGCGAGTGATCTCTGAAAAAAAACAAAAAAAAAAAAAAACAAAAAAAAAAACTGATGTAATTTAACACACAAAACACGGTCTAAGGAAACAAAGCTATTTACGTACCTTCGTATAGATTCTCAATGAAATTTCAAAATAGAGATAAATGACGCAGTGGAAAAATGTTAGTAATAGGAGTCATTAGGAAATCAAATAAGCCCATATAATTTTCCCTCAAACATCATGCCATAAAAGATCGGACTTGGCGTATCTGCGCAGATTACTGTCGCTTAAACAAGGAAACGACTCCCGATAGTTTCCAGTGCCATGTACCGACGACATCTTATCTCTGTTAGGTTAGAATAAAATTTTTTTTTTTTTTCACCAACCTGGACTTACTTAAAAGCTTTTACCAGTATCCATTCCTAAGAGATTGTACCTCAATACAACCCGTTTTCCAGCACACTCAGGGACATTATCAATTTTTACGTATGCCTCCGGCTTACGTTGCACCCCAATTACAATATAGTGTTTGGAGACTTTTAAGGGATACCCCTACATGCTTATATGGTTGGTCTTGTAATCTTTTCTAATACACTTAGAAGTACATTCACATAAAGTAGAGCTAGTGCTACAGAGACAAAGACAAATAATCTCAGAGTAAAATATCTAAATGTGAGTTTTTAAAAAACCGAACATGTTTATCTAGGTTTTATGTGTCTAGTCAAGGTCTTAAAGTAGTTCCATGGTAAGGAGTCGGCTATTCATAACTTTCCGGTACCTATTAACGTAAAAGTGGGGGATACAGCACTTTCGCGCTTTAGTGGTATTACAATCGTATGTAAATATGTAACTCTTCAATCATGACAGCTCCTTTAACAGATCTTACGAAGAAGAGCGTTAGATTTATTATGGTCAGAAAAGCATCAACAGGCGTTCGATATCTTAAAAGCAAGGAATAATGCAGCTTACCTAACTTAAAAATCCCTGATTTAAATAAAGGAATTTTTTTATTGCAACAGACGCCTCAGACCAAGGGGTAAGAGGGATACTACTTCAGTAAAATGATAAACAGTTCTTCCTATAGCTTTTTATTCACGTAAACTAAAGCCCTCTGAATGTATATATGCAGTAATAGGCAAGGAAGGGCTAGGTATCTTTAACACTAGTACATTTTAAGTTCATAATCTATGGCTATCCTGATAAAGTCCTTACTGGAAACATGAGTCCTTTACCGAGTTTTTCAAAGGCTTTAATCACAGTCCAAAAGGAACTCGGTGACAAATGATCATCAGGTCTTTGGAGCCAAGATAAGATATACTACCTGGGAAAGCAAATATCATAGCTGACGCATTATCCCGCAATCCCGCACCATACAGCAAAGAACCATAATTAGACTAAAAGATATAGAACATCCGTGCCTATTGTTAAAACCGTATCTAAACAAGAAAATTCCTTAAACCCAAGAGATCCGCGACCATTGAATATCTGGGTTGGTAGCGCAGAACTGTTACAAACTGAACAAAGCAAGTGTCAACAGTGATAAGATAACAAAACAATAAACACCAAACAATAAACACTTCGACGGAAACAAGGTCAGCAGCTAAGCAAACCTATAAACACTTCGAACGGAAACAGGGTCAGCGGCTAAGCAAACCAATAAACACTTCGAGCAGAAACCCTAAAGCAAAAATATATTTAAAAGTATGTGTATCAGAATAATGTAATCAAATGTAATATTATATGTAGGTCCGTGACGAGGAAAAAACCGAAGAACACAGCAGATGACTAACGACCAGGTAGTAATAATAATCTCTTTCATACCAGTCGTCATAAACTGGTTGCATTCCGTCATCCAGGGTTTCCCTACTATGTCACAGAAAGCCAAATCACTGTTTTACTGGCCTACAATGCTTACAGATATAAAAAGCACATAACTAATTGTAACCCGTGTCATGAAAACAAGGGATCACTAAGACACCTGTCAGTTAAGGGACCTATCCTGTGCCAAATCAATCCTTGAAAGAATATACGTAGAATTATTAACAGAATTACGAGTCTGACAGAGGGAATAAACACTTCTTAGTGTTAATAGTTTCCTTGACACGTTATATAGAATTAATGGCACTAAAAACAAACACCGCAATTGAGTGCGTTAGGAATATTTATGAGTGCTAAATCAGTAAATATGGAATTCAACACATAATAATCTGTGACTCGGGTGGTGTAAATCAATAATAATCTCCTTAACACGTTGTGTGAATTCCTTTCCATTAAGAAAACCAATAATATATTTCATCACCCAGAGTCAATCGGTTTGGTAGAATAACGGATAAGTAAATAGGAAGTGTCAATGTCTTACGAGTTACAACTCGTGATATTGGATCCGAACTGGATTATAGCGGTTCTCGCGGTTTTAAATACCTTTATCATTTATATCTTGTATCTATAGAATTGATGCCACAAGTAGCCTTATACGGTACGCCGCTAGAACACTTTTCCACATATTCAAGCCAATCATTAATTTATCAAATATATATAAAAAAATATATAAATAAATAAATATAAAAAATAAAAAAAAAAAATAAATATGGATACAAGTGGAGTCAATATAATACACTCCGTAAGAAGTCGGAAGGGTTACAAATTATAATAAAAAAGGAATCCACGATAAAATCAATAACGCTTTAGTAATGACAAATAAGCTAAAAGTTCAAACACATATCCAAAACCTACTGACATATGTCTGTCACCCCGGTGATTTATATTCGTAGTCAATGAAAAAAAAAAAAAAAATAATAATAATAAATAAATAAATAAATAAATAAAATAAAATAAAAGAGATTTTAAAGTCAGGAAGTCTAGAAGTGAAAATGTTATCTATGAAATAATCCTATATGAAATCTTATTACAGGCACAATATCAGGGCTAATAATATGTATAGGGAAATTTGTATGGAAACCTTTTTTTTCATATAGTTTGAATAAGGAATATTTAATTTAACATAATTACAATTATGCAAGATTTCCAACATGAAACTAATATATGTTCAATTTTGGTACTGTTTTTTTTTTCAGACATTCTTTTCGTGTGGGTCGAGTATTAAAAGATAATAAATTTATCCTAAAGTCGTATTTATTACAGCAAGTAACGTAACTCTTAGCTGGCTGAGAGCAATCTCCTGCCAAGTGACGACGTCATCATTGCCGTATCAGTATTTGTTCCTTTTAACCTCAATAATCTGCTTACACAGGCTTCATCTCGCGCTTGCAAAAGCAGATTGACTGGAGAAAGGAATGCCTAGCCCGAACATCTCATGGGCGAGGCAGACGTGTCTAAATTAATAACAAAAATAAGCAAATAGGATTTCTATAACAACAAAATGGATTAATTTTTTCTGAACCTCATAGACATTTAGAAAGTATCAAGATATGTATATGATATATTTACTTGCAACATTAGCCTATTGCAATTCAAGTAAAACATTCATGGGAAAATGTCACATTTTCTTGAAAAACCCAAAGTTTATTTAGAAATTAGTTACATAGTGGGGTTTTCGTTGCATCTCCTACCTATTAATAATGTTTTAAAAGTTAACCTCAGAGGATGCGCACGAGAAAATTGAATATGAAACTTTTGTTAGGGCACATAGAATCATGATTAATCTTCTCTTTGACTCTTATGTTGCCTGGCAATCTTACAATTAGCTCCGTTTTCCACTTCTTTGTCTAGTAAACTTTACTACCAGTAATATCGAATTTTCTTTGAGATTCGTAATGATATCTGTTTATTTTTTATAATTATGGATATTTTTACAAGTCATCATAGACCTGGATAGTTTCACTCATTGTTAATGCCATGGATAAAAAAGTTTGTACAGCGGACTCTTTTGAATTCCAAAATATCAGCGAATTCATGTGGGTTAAGTCTGGTCTAAATGGCTCTCTTCCCTCCCCTGTATTTGGATGTCGTCTGAATTTACTTTGCCCTTGTGACAAGTATAAATTTCACTTGCAGGCTGATTAATGGAACCTGGTTTACAGTATCCTGCAGTACGAGAGTTTCACATCGCAACGTTCAAAAAATCGTTCGTCGCAGCGGACTACTACAGTCAAGTAACAACCGCCTACAATGTGAAAAGGAATTTCATGGACTTCTTCGACTGACACCGTATCTCGTCGTTAATCTCGTTTTAATGCGGAATGCTCCGGCGGCTGTCGGAATCGACTACGAATGGGACATACTTCCGACAAAATTTCGACCCGAAGGATATTCAACTCTACTTTGCTGGCGAAGGACTCGTGCTGGGGATGTTTTTTTTTATTCATCGCGAACGTAATCGTGTAGCTTAGATGCAGAGAATAAGTATGACCGCAAAAATAGAATGTTGGACCCGCCCAGGCAAATTTTCCCCTTGTTTTAAACCCTGTGAAATAGGCCGTTTCATTGGGCTATAGGTGGTTGTCTGGAACTGTAATGGACGAAAAGTTGTTCTGCAACGCTAGTTAAAAGTGAAGTAGTATAACCTCGGTCATGTATCCTATATATATAAAGTTATCATGTACCCTCCTATATATAATGATCATAAATACGGAATCGAAATATATCTTTGCGTGTACGCAATAGGAATCTATTTAAAGTGCACATATATTAATCATAATTATATGAATCCATATACATATGTATAAACAAATCAGGTAGCCTATAATCAATCTGTTACCTTTTATCTTACCAATATCTGCAGTTATATATGAGTTAGTATATTGATTAATGAATCAGATATATAAACATTTAGCATAAAAATCAACGAATCAATCAGCATAAACATTAATAATGTTATCAATTCATATATGAAATTTTTTATCAGTTAAAATATGATTTTTATCATGT
Source organism: Macrobrachium nipponense (assembly GCF_015104395.2). Classification (NCBI taxonomy): domain Eukaryota; kingdom Metazoa; phylum Arthropoda; class Malacostraca; order Decapoda; family Palaemonidae; genus Macrobrachium; species Macrobrachium nipponense. The sequence continues at coordinate 110,900,268 of NC_087200.1, read as the reverse complement.
TAATCTTCATTCTATGCAATTATCAGAGTACATTAGTATTTTCTGTAGCATAAGTATCTTAAAGAGATGAAGTGAAAAACTGTATCATTATATATCACGTGATCACTATTATTTACCAATATCATTGTTTTATATTTTATTACTTGAATCAATTCTTGTACACAATGAATTTTTATTTACTTATATATATATATTCACATATGTCTGTATCACACTCCTACAAGTCAAATGCAAGTCAAGTTTGAGTAATATTCAGTAGTTGGGTTTTGGTAGCTGACCGAGCTGATGTAAGTGTTACATAATAATAATATGGAATGTTAGTCCATATATATAAAAGATTGCTTGCAGGAATGTGATCAGACTAGAGACGCTAAAGATGACGTATACAATAAGTATGTAGGCTAAGATAACATGCCGTCACCTGTAGTCATTCAATTGTTTATAAACATTAGTCCAAGCTCCCTGTCTTTGAGACAACTACCCCGACCTATAATTCAAACGGCCTACGTGATCTGTAGCGTGTCCTCATTTGATTGTGTGTTCGTATGTAACTATGTCATCTGATTGTATGTTCATATGTTCGAACTACTGTCTGTTCCTTCATAACTTGTAACAGAGATGGTAGACAAGCAGAACAGAGTTAGCTATCGTTATTAGAAGACCTGTATCTCTTTACTAAGCTTTATCATGTAGAGAGAACAGAAGTAGCCATCATCATTGGCAGAAGCGATCAAGCTATCTTTATTAGAAGACTTGTACAATCATATCTGATCTTCAGCATGTAAAACTTCAGAAAAATATATCTATTTTTATACTTCGTGTTTTCTACAAGAACCTCCTCACCATGAGTTTAACACATCATCGTCATAAACAAGAAGATAATCCCGACTTCGTAAGTGATCTACAAACCCCAAACACTCCATTGAAGATGGAAGTGCAATACCAACCGACTTAGCGTATAGATTATCGCAAGTCTAACATTACCTCATGAGGGCAATACCAACCGACTTAGCGTATAGATTATCGCAAGTCTAACATTACCTCATAGGGCGCCTTATCATACAAGGCACAAGCCCTAATATATATATATATTATATATATATATATATATATAATATATATATATATATATATATATATTATATATATTAGATATATATATATAATAAATATATATATATATATATATATATATATATATATATATATTTATATCTATATATACTTGTATACATGAATGAATTGATTATGTTGTAATTCATGTACTTCGTGCTATAGTCGTACTGAATGTTTTTTAAGGAATTTAGTTTGTTTTTATTTCTGAAGTTAGATAGTGCGCTCGCACATGCGCTCACACACAAATATATATATATACTATATATATATAGATATATATATATATATATATATATATATATATATATATATTGTGATGAGGTGGCCTAGAGTATGTGGGTCTGGTTACCATTAATACTTGGGGAAGTAGCCAAAGATCTGTATCTGGACACTATTAATATTTGTTAACCCAAATTGCCAAGTATTGGGTCTAGGACACCCTTTGTACTTGGGGCACAGTTTGATCAAGTACTTGGTTATTGCTTACTTCACTACAGCCAGACACCTGACCCTTCATCACAAATACTAAACGACAGAATACTCTAAAGGTAACAGTGATCCCTTATAGAACTGAAACAGTTAAGAAAAAACAATCAGTCTTAAGTTCATTAAAATGGATGTGAGGTAATCTTAATTAAAGGGCATCACTCCTGCAATTTCAAATCTAAATATTTCCCTGATTCGGATTCATTTGAGGGAAACGGCACAATTACCACTCTATATTTCTACCTAAACAAAAATAAGATATAATACTGGTGGTACAATAAAATGCTCATATAAATTCTAAATAGAAAAATTTATTTCTAAATTAAAAATTCAAATTTGAAATGAAATTCAATTAAATACAAATTAATTTGCAAGTGTTAGATTCAAACAATTACACAATAGAATATTATTCAAACTAATTAACAAACTAAAGACAATGCAAAAAAAAACAT
>NC_087200.1:110855274-110897714 GCF_015104395.2 Macrobrachium nipponense | reverse complement strand
ACAATGCAAAAAAAAACATAATGCATAATATGAAAACAATTAAAGCATTGACAGTACAAAAACATTAAGCATATAAAATGGACATGTCAAAAGAACAAAGCAATAAAGAAAAAATGTATTGAAAATGATAATTTATCCAAACTGTAAAATAACCTCGAAGTGCACTTCAAAACATTTGTAACAAAATACCTGTATATGCAGTTGCAACTCTTCGATCAAAGGAATACGCCTGTCACAATTTCAATCTCCTCAATATTTTTGTGGGCGCCCTCACAAAAATAATATTAAATAACACTATGCTCAGATTCCACAAACTAACACATACATTACTAAGAATTATATATTAATGAATGACCACCTCATATATAAACGTGAATTACGTTATGGTAATCTTGAGTGAGCGAGCGAGAGAGAGAAGAGATTTCTACCGCAAGCGGCTAGGTCTCGGAATTGAATGAGTAGTTCTCTATCCCCATAAGCGTATGGGCATATGGGGCGATTAGCATCGAGTTCAAGACAAAAACATATTACGTCATCTCTCTATGTTAAACATGAATAACATCATTGTAGGGAAGGTTCTCGAAGGACTCGATGCTGCCTGGGAAGTCCCTATGTATGTTTACGTGGATAAAGAAATCAGCTGGCTCAGACATTCTCAAGGTGTGAATAACAATCTGTCTTACGTATGTTTTTCCTCTCTCCACCTTATGTATGTTTGAAAATGAAAAGTTACACTTCTTAAAACATGTGTTATTTTTTTAAATGGGGGGATTGGAATTCTGAAAACACAAAAGACATACATTTCATAACAATCTGAAACACAGGTTCTGAGGTGAATTAATCATATTACCAAAAATTATAATTGCATTACAAAACTTACATAATAAGACTATATATATATATATATATATATATATATATATATATCTATCTATATATCTATATATATTATATATATATATATATATACTATATATATATATATATACACTATATACACACAAATAAATCAATAAATGTTATTTGCATATTCATTTGCACGTGTATATATATATATATATATATATATATATATATATATATATATATATATATATATATATATATAATGTTTGTATGGAAGAAAGAGAGCGAGAGATGCAGCTTTTGCAATAAATTATTTGTACATATAATTCATCTGATCTTAACGAAAACAATCTCTTTGTCTTGTCATCACGTATACCATACATTTCATTCAAATGAAAATGAAAGCTATATATTTGCAACGAAGGATGGAAAACTGTGTAATGAAACTTTAACCCTGATGAGAACAAAGGGAACAAAATTGGAAATGTGAAAGTCAGCATCTTGTAAGAAATACCTTCCATTAAATACAAGTGTTAAAGTGACGTTTCCAGCGTCAAAAGATTCAGGGTGATGACTGGGTGGAGTTAATTATCCTGCTAGATTGTAGATTGTTTGATTGGTTGGCACTGTTAACGTGATGCTTCGAGCTTTGGTTATTGACACTGTAAAGTAATGATTGCTTAAAATAATAGGAAAGATTATTTCGCAGATTTCCATGAACTTTGCACTCACCCATCCATGCTCAATAGATTCTTTGAACACTTCGCATCCACAAATTGATATTTACGTACAGATATAGATATGCTTGGTGAACATCGAAATGAATTGGGAAGTTTTGAGAAAAACACGAGGCCAAAAATTTCCGTTGTGTTATGTCCCACAACCCTTAGAGAAGCTTTAAGAAAATTGCGTCTGGAGTCGTCTTTTAAAAATGAAAACGTTACCAAAGCTTAGTATGTTTTTATGTCACGATTACATTACATAGGGTAGATCGAAATTATTATTGTAACATTATCCTGTCTTAAATCTGTACCCGATGTCCTTTTGCCTTTATTTCTCACTATTTCAAAAGCCCGAAAAATGTACACACATATAAAATTTTCAAACGGAGTCTTAGTAGATATTCAAACTGAAAGTATGTTTAGTTTACTTTTATTGTTTCCCGTTTGAATAAATGGCTGAGTGGCATCACTCAAACGGTGCCTTTTTCTCCTACTTCGGTTCAAACCTATTTCCTTGTTTTAATCCTCTTGAGATAAATTTTCTGCGTAAGTTTTAATTTTTGCATTTACATGATATATTTTTCATGTATTTTCATGATGCTGTTCTTATATAAAGCATTTACTATATGCGAAATAAAAAATGTCTTATGTTCCTGTGGACGAAGCTCAGAATCTGGAAGGCTGTAGAGTCTCAGCAAAATTGAAGATGGTTTTTTTTTTTTTTTTTTTTTTTTTTAGAAGGGGGGGGGACGGGTTGGCGGTTAGTGTATCGCATTCCCAGCACCACCCCCCCCCCCCCCACTATGTTATAGAAGTTTTTTAGCTGCGACGAAACGCCACCAAATCGAAGCTGAGATCCTTTGTCTTTAGGTTGGTTAATTGGAATTACTATTTTTACTCTTTCAAATTTTGCTGCATTCTTTGAATTGAACATTTGTTATTTTAAATTTCATAGAAGCTTTATTTTGGGGTGGGGGAAATTAGGAATGCGTGTATAGTAAGGCTGTATTTGATAATATGGATATAGGATATGCGTTGTATATAGGTGTATATATATATATATATAATATATATAATATATATAATATATATATAGATATCTATATATCTATATAGGTATATATATTATATTATATATATATACTAATATGAGGTATATATAATATATAGGTATATATATATATTATAATATATACATATATATATATATATAGATATAAAAAAATGCATTCTACTTGTGATTTTTTAAGCATATATAGATCTAATTATATTATATACTATATATATATATATGTATATTATTTAAATATAACATATATAAAATATAAGTTATATATAAATATTATATATAGTGTTATTAGATATAAACATAATATATATATAATATATATATATATTATATATATATATATATATATATATATATATCCACAAGGCGGAGAGGTAAAGGCATGTCTCAGCGTACATAATTTATTGCCGACGTTTCACACTCTGGATTGGATAGTTTGCGTCCTGTTCGGAAACTTCATTGTGGGCGCAGTTTCCGAACAGGATGCAAACTATCCAATCCAGAGCTAACTAGCATCCGTAGCCACTCTACTACCTGTCGCTCCCGCTTGGACATCGATGATTTTAAAATTATTGGATCAGCCAATAAAGATGATGAGCTTTTAACAATGGAATCCATTTTAATCAAAGCTAATGTACCGAATTTAAATGCCCAGTCCTCGTCAGTTCAGTTGTTCATAGCCTAACCACTTGTTTGTTTACTTCAGTTCTGTCTCTCGTCTTTTGTATAGTTTTGTGTGTGGTTGTTTTTTATTTATTTCTTTCTCCCGCTCTGTCCTTCAGTCACCTTCTATTTTTTACTCTGGTAGGTTGTCTCTCCAACCTAGTGTTGTTGTACAGTAATTTTTACATTTTAAATGTGTTAGTGTTTTAGTGTCCAATTTTAAATATTATACCGTGTTTTATCAGTGACGAGTCTTATATGTTTGTATTTTTATCAATTCCAGCCTTGAAAATGCAATGAAGCGATGTGAAACGTCGGCAATAAATTATGTACGCTGAGACATGCCTTTACCTCTCCGCCTTGTGATATCTGTAGGCCTTCAGCCCCCTTTCTAGTCTTCTATATATATATATATATATATATATATATATATATATATATATATATATATACATATATATATATATATAGTGTGTGTGTGTGTGTGTGTGTGTGTGTGTATGTATGTATATATATATATATATATATCTATATATATATATAACACAAACATATATCTATATATATACATACGTATATGTATATATGTGTGTATATATATTTCATTTCTACGGTCACTTTTTCTCTGAGAGAGAGAGAGAGAGTATATATATCTGTGAAGAATAAACTTTTATACATGAGTGAATTACGTTATTATCCATGTACTTCATGCTATCGCAGCCGCACTGAATTTTTTTTGAGAAAAAATATGTTATAAAAGATTTTTTGAAGTTGGATTTTAGATTTTAGCATATGGTTGTGCCTTCGTGCATTTGTGTTATTGAAGGAAGGAGAGACAGAGCAAGCAATGAACTATATATACACAGTATGTAAGATCCTGCTCACCATTACGGAAAAATCTATTTCTAGTCATGACATTAAAATGTAATGTTCATTCGCTGTTGCCCCCCGGATTCCTAGTATCACGAGAAATAGGGTTGCAACCAGAAAAATATGACTTATTTTTTCAACATGATTTCAAGGCTCTTGAGAATTAATATCCCGTAAATAATTTTTGTAAAATACTGATGATTAACCGTGTAAACGAAAGGTTAGCAGGGCTATGGTCATCGACACCTTTTATTGATAGTTGTTAAAAGTAAAAGTAAAATATCTGGTAGATTTTCCACGAAACATTCACTCATCTGTCCATGCCGAATAAAAACTTTGAACACTTTGCATCCATAGCATTAATATGTATAAAGATTGATGAACTCGACAAAAATCGTAATAATGAGTTTTTCCAGAAACCCACAAAGGCTAAGCAGTAATAACTGAATCAGTGAAAAAAGAGCCTTTTAAGCACAAAAACATTACCAAAGTCTAGCAAAGTTTCTATTTTATTATGAATTCATTACAATTGGGAATAAACCAAAGCGTGAATTTAGCGTTGTCGTGTCCTAAACAATGTCTGGTTTCATTTTGCATCTATTACAAGAAGTTGGAAAACTCCTACAAAAAGAAAAAAAGAAAAATACAGAACGTTGCGAGAGCGTGGGTGGTGTCATCGACGGATCAAACGATACAACAATTTTATTGCATCACGTTTGTATTATTAGCTGCATGACGTCATCAAGCCGTGCAGTATTATCCTACATCGCTTTAAGGTCATTTCGTCGTTTTAAAATGATGATATAAACTTTCCGAGTAATTGTCGAGCGATTTCATAGTGGAGAGCTCATGTAAAATATTATATGCAAGTTGAAAACGGTTTGTAATCTGACAAAATATCTAGATTCTATGACGTTGGAACTTGTCTTGGCACGTCCGCATGCAAGTAGCCAGTCCGTTACGAGTAACTTCACTCGGCCAAAATGTCAGTTGAAAAGTCAGCTTTCGTCTGATATAATTTGAGAGCATGATGATCATTTATAGCAAATAAAAGGTAACATTTGAATACTGTTTCTCCGACGATTAGAACGGGAAAAAATATCAATTATGATTTGGTTGGCAGTTGGCAACCTGGTGGGGGAAGGGCTTAAGTGTGCGGCAGGGAGAAGCTCTGAGCCTCAGACTCAGACTGTCTCAGAGTCAGAGGAGAGCCACTCTGCTCTTGACAGCGGCGGAATCAGGTTTAATGGTCAGACGGACGTTGGGACCAGTGACGCTCTCTCGGTGAAGTTGCGACGTTCAGGGGAAGTCATCAAATTGAAACTGGAATCTTCTGTTTTGGTAGGTTAACTGAAGTGGCCATTCTTACTTTTTTCAAGTCTTTCTTCATGTGTATTGAACATTTTTTTTATATATAGCTATCCACCCCTCGTGTCTCAGCAGCTCTAAACATTTCATTTCAGCAAAGGAAACTGAGAAGTTAGAGTAATTTTGTATTTCCCAGTAATAAGAAACAGGTTAGAAGTACCTCACCTAAAATTACCAAAACCCGTGAGACTTCAAATTCCTTTGCTATACCTGCTCAGTATCCTATTGCTACTAACCCCATCTTTCGAGATAACTCCCATCTTGTTACCTAACCTCCTATGGCTGAGGACCCCGAAATGTCCTTCTGCTGCTCAAACAAATCCTGAATATGCTCCTCTTATGAAGGTAAAGAGGTTAAACCAGAATCTACATATTCAGCATAACGTCCTCTTGCGAAGTCTGGCAAAGAAAAAAAATTAGAGACACATTTAGCAATGCGCAACAGGAGGTGGTTGTTGTCGTCAGCACACTTCAAACGGTGCACTGTTGGCATTACTAACGGTGGTTACAGCGTCCCCTTGGCCTTTAGTTGCACACACATTTTAGTCTTTTCCCGCTTACTTTTGTTTAGCCTTGCGGTCCCTGTGCTCTAATTACCTAGTGCTACTGTAGTCATATCTCCTAGAGTTCGGCTGATTCACTTATCATTTATAATTCCCCTTGGATGTGATTTGATTTCCTAAGTATAGCGAATCCTGGTCTACTCAGAAGCACTTTAATATGATTCCCCTATATAATATATATATATATATATATATATATAAGTATATATATATATATATATATATATATATACCATATATATATGTGTGTGTGTGTGTGTGTGTGTGTGTGTGTATGTATATATATGTATGCGTGTTTGTATGTGTGGGGCGCGCACGGTAGGTAGTATGGAGAAAGCTTGAGAGGGGGAGAGAGAGATACCAGTGGCACCGACGGTAAATTCATAAATATAATTCGTGCATTAACATATAAACAACACCCTGACTCAACACCTACGGTGATCCTTTCACATGCAGAATTGTCGTGGTTATATTTTCATTTTATTATGTGAAAGCAGAGAAACGGAGGTTACTATTCTCTCTCTCTCTCTCTCTCTCTCTCTCTCTCTCTCTCTCAACGGACAAACGAAACGAACTCATTTTCGCGGAGTGTAGACAGGCTTGAAGAATTTGACCATAATATCTGATAGGTTCAGAATAATATTTATGGTGCAAAGGCCTCGGAGCTGTGGCGAGTTGACGTCTAGAAAATGCAATATTCACATATGGCAATGAAATAAGCACGATTTCGTAATAAACTGAGGATATGTTAGGATGGCATGGTAAAAGTTTCATTATAACTTATTGACAACAATTTTATCAACGGGGTGTGAAGTATAACAGTTGTTTTGGAAATTATTTCAAGATAGAAAAAAAAAAAAAACGAGAAATTATGGCAAGTGTTCTTGCTGTCCAGCTCATTATCAAACTAAGTGCTCGAAGCGAAGTTTTTATGTACAAAAAGTCCTAATGGTAATTACCACAATGCCATCTTCATTTCTCGAATTCGAGAAGTTGAGAGGGCATTGCGGTTAATGTAACCATTAAGTAAACGTGACCAGTTGGACACACACACACACACACACACACATATATATATATATATATATATATATATATATATTAATATATATATATACTACATAACATAACCATGACTACATACACACTCGCACCTATACATGTGTGTATAATATGTAAGAATGAATGTATTAGACACCACCGTAAAAAATTAAAACCGATGTAGATTTTCTGAAGATGGCTTAGCAAACGTGATTATAAGCATATATTATATGTATGTATGTGTGTTTGTGCTTGTGTGCGCGCGACAACGACAAGCTCCTATAAATTACCAAGCTTTAAACTACTTACGTAGATAGCCGTTGCCAGTGCGTGTTTTTTTTTACTGCGTAATTTCCGTATTTTGACTATATGTTATTTTTTTCTTTCTTTGCAAATGAATTAATTATATTTATATGTGCAAATAGAATCTTTTTGGTGTATTATTTTCATTAAATGTAATATATTTTGGTTTTAGTATCTCTTCACCACGGTAAATTAAATCTGTTTACTTAGCAATGAGTAATTTGAAAAGATCGAGTGGCCAGTAGAATATCTCTTGTGTACTCACTGCCCGCCCCCCAACCCACCCCTTCCAGCCCCTTCCTCCCTCTTTCACTCACGCATAGTTCCCATCTGCCCTAGAAGTGGTTTGGCTTTGAGAGAGAGATTGGTCAATCAAAACGAATCTAAAATCTCTTCTCATTTATGAATTGTTGTTTTGCCAATACAGTATGATTACGATTTTTTTGTGGGGGTGGGTTTGTTGGTTTATTTTACTTTTGTAAATTGCTCTTATTTACAATTTGTGAATTGCTCTTATTTACAAACTATGTTGTAAATTTTGATAATAAATAAATTTGACTTTCTATCCTGTGGATTTTTTCTTTATCAAAATGTGACATTGTTTATGACTTCCTTTTTATGGCCGCTGTTAAATGTTTAGAATGGTTCTCTTCCAAGACATCGGAGAATAACTCATTTATTTGAGAAGTCAGGAAACATTAGTTCATCCTTTTCATTTCTTTCTTTGTTTCTCATCCAGCCATTTTATTTCTTTCTCCGGTACTTGAGTGCGTTGTATGACATTTACCGTCATCTTTAATTCAGTCTGTTTTGTGATATTAAATCACTGGCCATGTAAGTGTCGTTAAGGTTAAATTCGACTATAAGATATTAATTGAAAGATTACCTTTATGGAATGATGTTTTTGAATACACACACACACATATATATTTATATATTATTACACACACACACACACACACACACACATATATATATATATATATATATATATATATATATATATATATATATATATATATAGACCGTAGTGCAAATTTTTTTTTATTCCAGAAATCCTTCGTTGGTATTCATCATCATGCCGGCAACAAGACATATATGTCATTGTCCAGAGACATCATACGGCATGCTTCCTTTGGTGAGTTTTAATTCTTCAAAAAAAAAAAAAAAAAAAAAAAAAAGCAGCCTTTGCCATAATATTGGTTTTAGTGAATTTTGCTCGTTTTGTGCTTGTACATTCAAATGAATAATTCCTGGAAATGACTATATTTCAATTGCACTCTCTGCATGGCAACAGATTATCTATCAAGAAGCTGCAAACGGAAACAGTGAAAAGGTGCTGCAATGGTTAAATGAAGGGGGTAACATCAATGCCACTGACATGAATTACAGAACTCTGGTTCACATTGCCTGTGAAGGGAATTACGTTCACTTCTTGAAGGAGCTGCTGAAGTTCCCAGATGTCCACCTGAATCAGGGAACTACACTTTCAAGAAACCTCCATGGAAAAGGAAATACACCTCTCTCTCTGGCTGTGACCAAAAATCATGTGGAATGTGTAGAAGCGCTGATTTCTTCTCCATCAAAGGTTAGTCATTCGTTTTACTTTCATAATGAGTGATTAGATCTGTATTATGGGTTTACTAGTAAATATTTAAGGAATTAGATGTGAATCCAGCTACATTTTGTTATGTCAAGTGTTCTAAAGTTTCAATTGACATTCATGAGCTTTTGGCTGGGAAACTAAGAATAATTCGTGAAGCTAAAGAGTTGTATTCGATAAATGATATATGACTGTCTATAAATGTTTTTGCCTTAGTATGTAAAATTAGCAAGTATATGTATGACGGCGTAAGATAAAGGTTTCAATAAGGAAGAAAGCCGGAAGACAGGAAGGTTGTTAGGGGTGGACGAGTGTGGGATTAGACTTTGAAAGTTTTTCTTTTTCTTCTAAAAATTTGATGACAAATTTGGTGTATATGTAGCGGGAGAAAGCTTGCCATGGAATTAATAGAGATGAGTTTTGGAGGGTTTTGAAATACTTCTCTTGTTTCCTAAGCCACCTCCAAAGGAAAAAGGTTTTAGGGTATAGGTTTAATGTACCCCAAGCATATTGAGATCCTAATAAAGGCCTCTGGACCTCCTTGGAGGAAAAAAGTGCCCCATAAATAGCTGCTGAGCCTGTACTCTATAGGAAGCTGGGTGGTTTGACGTTTGGGGGTCAACGGTTGAAAAGGATATTATGTATAGGATCGGGTACTGCCAGGGGATAGCACTTGTAGCGCCAGAAAGTATTGGATTGTGTGGGATTGGTGAAAGAGCTTAGATGTACTAGATCAGTGGTTGCGTGAGTAAGGTTGAGTTTGATATCAGAAAAGGGAATGAAAGAGTAAGATTTTGGAAAATCGAAGTCTGAAAGGGTGGCTGTGCTGGGTTCGTCAAAATACAAACGAACGTGATAAAGAAAGGGATGACGTTGTTGGTAGGCATAGAAATCCTGGAGTAAATGAGGAAGACGTGTTCAGAAATTGTCTAAAAAGTAAATTGATCGCTGTAGTATAATATTATGGTTCCCAAAGAAGAATATTCATTAGTGTAGTGTACTTGGGTTAAGTGAAACAAGTACGTGTGAAAAGAGGTAAGAGAGAAGAGCATATAATCGCAGTTTTCTGAAATATGGGCTGGGGTTAAGTAACTGCAAGTGAAAGGAATAGAAAAAGAGATGGTAAAATTTGTGTTATGTGGTAGGGACAGCGTTCGTAGGTATGGGAGTGTAGGTATAGGTAATAAAGTGACTGAGTGGTGTGATGAAGCAGTTTAAAATATTGAAGGAATAAATGAGATTATATGAGATGCGATTATATGACAAGAGATCACGCACCGTTGAACTTGAGGATGAATTAGGTAAGCGAGTGAGATAGAAAGAGAAGGCAAATGGTCTATAGTTGCGGTGAGGTAACTGTAGGGAGAATAATTTAAACAAGAACATTAAGGGAGAATAATTTGTTCAACATTGAAGTAAAGTTAGAGAAAAGGGTCAATCAACAAATGGATCCTACAATAACATGATGCTAAATGAGAGGTGTCTTCTGTTAATTCAGTCCTGGACATTAGACTAACAATAGCGCCTCAGTGGCGTGATCGGTATGGTCTTGACCTGCCACCATGGTGGCCGCGAGTTCGATTCTCAGGCATTCCATTCTGTGCGAGAGAAGTGTATTTCTGGTGAAAGAAGTTCACTCTCGACGTGGTTCGGAAGTCACGTAAAGCCGTTGGTCCAGTTGCTGAATAACCACTGGTTCCATGCAACGTAAAAACACCTTACAAACAAACAAACATTAGAGTAACTACGTGTATTTAGAATAGTGTTAGTGCCTTAGGAATCATGCTTAGTAAAAAAAATAAATTCAGCCTAACCAGCCTATCAGAATTGGAGACAACCAGCCACTGTCATGGTAGGACATTATTATGTTTTCTGGCCCTATATTTACTGACTGTTACTTAATATCCAGATAATGTATCCAATAAGTACAGTAGATTTTCATGCTTAAAAACTATTTTCCCAAAATAGAATATGTACTATTATATATACTAGAGCAAACAATAAACTGTAAAAGACATCCCCATTTTTATCGCATAAAAGAATTATCTTGGGATCGTTCAAAGTTAAATAATGATAATCAGACATCCCAAATGTACCATTCATGATAATGGTAGTTTTATTCATGCCATTTGAATACAGTTTTTACATTTGTCACTAATCATGATAATATTATTTAGTTATAGAGTATTGAGTCACCCCTGCTAGATAAGGTTATAGCTTGAAGAAGCTGGACTAATTTGTGTAAATTCAATTAACAGGCAATGTTTAGGGAAAGAGGATTTGTTTGTTTGTTTCAGCACATTAATCCTTTTGCTGATATTTTTTATAATTCAAGACTAACTTTGTTTTGTTTCAGCACAGTAATCCTTTTGCTAATTTTATAATATTAGCAATTCAATTCTAACATATTGAAATTATTTTTTCAGTGCAAAATTGATTTGATCAACAAAACACTATCTACAGGACATGCTATCGGTGTTGCTCTCGGTCGCAATAATTGGAAGATGATTGAAATTCTGCTCAAAGCAGGACTAGCTTTGAGCATGGACGAAGCAACGGCTATCTTTGAAGCTGCAGCCAAATCCTGTGAAGAAGATGTTGTCAAGATAATTATTGATCGAGCATTCCCTCTTCATTCAGGCGTAATCAATAACATCGTTTTCACAATATTGTACAATAATGATTTGTGGAATTATGTTGGAGCAGAGAAAGTTTTCAAGCAATGCTTTAAAAATAATAATTACTATTGCTTTAGAGTACTGAAGGTTGCAATGGAAAAGAGAGACTTTTGCATGGTGGAAAATACACTGAAACTGTTGATTCCTAATGTTGAAATCAACATCAACATTGCAAAAGCAGTCCTTGGAAAGGGAATGATTGAGGTTGAAGAATCACTGACTCAGGGCAAGCTTGAAGAAGGGGTGATATATGGGGCTCTGTTTACAGCTGCCATTGTTGGAACCACGGATGACATAGCGGAGAAGCTATTTAGTTTAAAAGAAAGTTACCCAGAGGACTTTCTCAAATATGCCCTGTTGCTAGCAGCTCTATTTAATCGGGCTGAGCTCCTCCCCCTCTTGCTGAAAGATGACTCATTCAGCTTTTCGACTCTGTCTCATGCTTTGCGCCTCTCTGAATTCAGCAAAGGTGTTGGGACATCACTAATTAAACGGGCTTTGGAGAGAATATCAAGGAAAACTATTCCTCTCACCAAAGTACGTAATAAAGGATCCTTTTTTTGTCAGTATTGTACCTAAGAGATGAAATTTTTATTTTTATTTTGAAAATGTGTTACTTTTCCAATAATTACTTGTTATTACCATAAAATATTTTATTTTTATTTTATTGCAGGATGATACCGAATGAGAGGAATTACTGCATACTTGGCACAGAAGGCAGATGGAAGATGAGCAGAAAGAAATGTTCGTTTGATGAATCAAACTAACTTTTGAGATTTTAATTCATGCCTAACAGAATTCATATTTCTACTGAACAGATGTTAATTAAGGTACATGGTACAGAATGACTTATTCACATTGACAATTTATCCTATAAAATTTTTTGATTGTGTAAAATTCTTTAATTGTATAAAATTCTTTAATAGAAACTAATAAATCGTATACGATCTGCACTGGCAGTTAAACCAATGTTAGCATTAAGACCAGCTTCAGGTAACATGAATCGGAAAGTACTCGTGTCACTCAAATGCTTTTATCTGACTCAGTTGACGTCTTTTACGGCAGTTGTACTAGCTGATATTCACTAGGGTATATTGATAGCCAGAGCTTATAATTCATTTGGTGTGTATGTGTGTTCGTAGACTTAATTTGTTTTTATATATTTCTCCGTATCTGAAAACTTAATATTGTTGTTGAGCAATACAAGAATTAGATAGAAAGTAATCTGTGTAATTTTATATACTTTGTTATGAGTTTGGGATTGGATGTGTGTTGTTATGTTCATTTATATTTAAGGGTCGATAAAAAGTATGTAAACTTAACGGCCACCACTGCTGTGTTTTTCCAGGACTGGAGTAGCTCTCATAAGAAGGATATCTCCCCAGATTGCTTTTCTCCCTTCTTGGCTCTTTAGTTCTAGAAGGTTGCTGTTCTCTGCATTTATTTGCATTCTGCTCTAATAAACTATTAAACTGTAGACTGCAGCCATACCCTAACCCTTGTATTCGTCTTGGTTAAAGAATCATAAATTCTTTTGAATAGTAAATGTTTCCATTTAGAGTTCGGAACTTCACTTCTTTTCGTCTTGAGTAATTTCAGTAGAAGAGGTAGTCATAAGATCTCTAAAAATGTCTATCAAGGTTCCTTTTTGTTGAAGTGACCAAAAATAAATAGAGCTACTACACTGTGTCGTTGCATCACTAAAGCAAAGTACTTGAATGTATTATTATTATTATTATTGGGTTTTGTAAACCAATATTAATCCTTTTGATATATAAATGACTCCTCAACTAAACCAGGCTCTAATAAAGGAACAGTTTTCGTAGATGGAAAGATAATGGATTTTGTTATGTGAACTACGTGTATTAAGTAGAACAAAAAGAAACCCACACAATTACAGTGTATAACGTGTTTACTTATAAGTATTTACATTTTATTTTACACAACACTGGAGTACTTTCAGGCCCTATCTGTGGCCCATTTTCAAGAGATGTGTAGGTTGTCAGCCTGGGTCAAGGCCCAGCAGTCTTCTGGAACTACTACTTGTTGACCCAGGCTGACAACCTACACATCTCTTGAAAATGGGCCACAGATAGGGCCTGAAAGTACTCCAGTGTTGAGTAAAATAAAATGTAAATGCTTATAAGTAAACACGTTATACACAGTAATTCTGTGGGTTTCTTTTTCAATCTTAAGAAGAAAACTAAAAGAAGTTTTTGTTTGGTTCAACGAGGACAATCTTGACTGTTGAAAAAGAAACCCACAAAATCACTGTGTATAACGTGTTTACTTCTAAGTATTTACATTTAATTTTACTCCGTACTCGAGTGTGAAGTAAAATTAAACGTAAATCCTTAGAAGTAAACACGTTATACACTGATTTTGTGGATTTCTTTTCCAATCTTCAGAAGAAAACTGAAAGAAGTTTTAGTTTGGTTAATCTTGACTGTAATAATCCATCACAAGAGGGTTTTGGAGCCTAGTGAAGGCTTAATGTGTTTTGGAAATGAATTATGTTCATTTTCCTCCTTTAATGAGCATTCTGCCTTGATGAGTAAGGAAAGGTCTTATACTTCAATAGTTTATAATCGCCAATAAAGGGAACAACAGTTAGCATTGGTCTATTACCTGATAATATTTGTGAATTAGATATGTTAAGAGAACTAGTCCTATCAATAATTATGGAGTGAAACACCTCTCATAAGTCAGCCCATGGTGTTATGGTAAGAATTCGGGAAGGTTATCTTTTGTTTCCCAACAGAATTAGAGCAGTACAGTAGTATGTCTTGACGCCAGTAGGTAGATTAGACTTTCTCCACAACTCTACAAGAATGTTGGTGAAATTTTTTTGTTTAGTTTCTGCAGGTGTTGATGAGAATTGAAAGTCATGAAAAAAATCATCTTGCCATTTGTTCAATATTGGAAAATTTATATTGACACGTGGCCTGTTGTTGTTTGATCCCAACCCAAAATTTGAAAATAGTAATACGTAACTTCTAAAAATTTGTCTGGTTATTATTAGCCATTTTTCATTTTTTTACTGTTTTGTTCCAAATCCTACCTTCATGGTTACTCAGGTACACTAGACTTGACACGCAGTAATCCATTTTCCATTTTTACTTTTGCTGGGTTACTAATGTGGATATTTGACGAAATCCAAGGCTGCTTATTTTTGCTACGAGGTCCTGGTGCTATCTTTTCTGTTTGCATATTTGTTTATTGAGTATTGGTAATTTCCTTGTTTTTAATCTTAGCATCACTCTTGGAAGAACCTGCAAAAAATGGCAGTAGTAAATATTTTATTTTTATTCTGATCTTGCTTCTTTAAATTTTAAAGCTAGGAATTTTCCTTCTCAAAATGTATTAGGCTTTGCATATTGGCCAGGATTAAAGATTGCATGTTGGGTACATTTTACCTCTTCCTTATCAACAAGAAGTTCCCTATACCCTGCACAACAGATTGACTATCTTTGGTCCTCTCCCAGTGGAGGTTCTTGATGTCTGTGGCCACTGAAAAAAGTTGAGATTCCTGGTTCTTTGTTTTTATAGTTAAAGTCGGATTCAGATAAGTGCCATATGGTTATTCGAACAAAGTGAAATTTCACGAGGCTTGCTCACTTTTTCATTACTAGTATTGGTGTTCTTGCGATTGTGAATTAGAATAACTTGGAGTAACAATAAAAAACCAGTATCTACTTCCATAGCAAAAGTCTTCATATCAATTTGGTTTCAGCAAAATAGGAGTACACTTGGTTCCTTGAAGAAACTTACAAACCATGGTGTATGTAATTTACTTTGTAAAGTATATGATACAAATTGGAATTTTAACATTATTAGACAAATGCATGAAAAGGGAATAAGTTGAGATTTCATAAGGTTCATGTTTATATAGCGATCAAAAAGGCTGTATTACCACCATTTAGCACTTTAGTTATTGGTTACGCAGACATTTGCAGACATCGATTATAATATACAGTAACATATGGGCTGAGGAGGACGACTTTAGTTTATGCAATGAAACAGTTGCCGCCAGGTTCAGTAGCCACGCAATAGTTTGAAATTTCTAATATTGCAGTAACATATGGGCTGAGGAGGATGTCTTTCAGTGTTATGCAATAATCCAGTTGCCTTCAGTTTCAATAGGCACCAAATAGTTGAAAATACCAAATCAAATCTTAAATGGCAATTTCTTACCTCAAGGAAAAGAGGTAAATTTATCAAAAAACTAAAAATGATCAGGTCATAGTGGCCAGTTAAAAGTCACTGTCCAATGATCATAAAATACATTATATACTTTATAGGTGGTATCAAGCTCTAGCTTGGGAGCTGATAAAAACAATAATGTAAATGTGAGGGAATAAAGAAAATCAATACACTTTAATGCAGTAGATATCAGTACATTCCAGGAATGAACTTGTTCCTCTATGTTTGGAGATCAGAAGACCCCACAACTGCACTAGGCAAACTATTCCACATTTTAGCTGTAGTCAAAATAAAACAGAGTAGCACCAGAAAACAACACTCTGCAGCAGCAGCCTGCCTAAAGTTGTGAGCAAAAACAGTAAGGTAAAAATGGCACACATAAAGAAAGATGGCATCCAGTGTGGCAGCCAAAAGCATTAAATAATAGTATCTCAGGATTCAGTAGACATGGAAAAATGTCTTCTTGTTCAGTATAATAGTTGGCAAATCTATAATTTAGATGATGGTTTGATCTTTAGTTTTAGTTTAAAAGTGTGAATGTCAGTGCATAAGTGAGGCACATTGGTGACTTCACTGCTGTGTAACTCAGCATTGGGTTCAATGCCAGCTAATCTTGCTTTACTTATGCTGTACCTAGCTATGTTTGAGTGTAGTATAGTAGTTTACTGTCCCAAATCCTGTCTAATAGCCTCTTATCAATTACATGGTATAAAGTATAGTTGGTTTCTAGTTAGAAAGCTGCGCCTGAATTAACAGGAGGTGCCACCGTGGGAGAACCAAGCCAAGGATAAGTGGGGCTCTACATGGCTTGTTCATTTACTTATCTGGATGGTGCACAGATCACTTAAATGGCACTGGATGAATGATCAGGCTAGGTGTAGGGTGACCTAACCTAGTTGTATCCCATACATCAATGTGCATATCAGATTATGGTGATGAAAGGATAGCCCCTCAACCTAAGTCAAGAGCTCATAATGGCAAGTGTAAATTCAATCACAGGTAAAAGGAAGACCGACTGGAGCAAATGTTGTCTTTCCAAGGAAGACAAGAAAAATGAAGGTTTAACTTCACCCTTGGCCTCTATACATCATAATCCTAAACACGATGGGTGCATAATGATTTCGCCCAATGTGCCATCAGTAAAGAAGATTGGTGAAATGCTTAACTTTGACCCAGCAAGGCTGGATGAGGGCAGTGCATAGAAGCAACATTGCATCAAAATATGACAAAATACAACAAGAGCTGTAGGGTCATGTTTAATAATGCAAAACTTTATTTTGTGAGAAAGCAAAGATCTACAGTTGAACATAATGAACCAGAGGAAAAGCATGCTAAATGGTGGCTTGGGCTTGCATGCACAGCTTTGTGTAACTGCAAATGTGAAGTGTAATCATAGTTAGGTGTAACTATGTAACTATAATGTTGCAAATGATGCTTCAGATAAATCTGAATGAGAATTTCGTCACACTAAAGGATGACCATGCATCTTTAAAATCTTGCATTCAGTTCAGACTTAAAATAAGACATTGAGACAGTACTCCAACACAGATAAGAAACTTTTTTATCGTACTCCATTATAGTCTTGTGCTTGTATAATTTATAAGTGTGGATAATTGCCCAATAGAAATGTTAGAAACAGATTCTCTGGCCTCATAAATGTAGGCATAGATGAAAATTTCATGTCTTTATTTCTTAGTTGCATAGTTATCAAGCAAAATCTTTCATGGCGGCCATTTTATACGCCATCTTTATAATAATGGTAAATATACTAGTAGGAGCTCTGTTGATATCTTGATAAACTCTTCTACCCAGGAAGCCATTATCTGAATAATGATTGATGTATTTATTTCAATAATGATTTACTCAAAGTGTCAGAAATTTAGATAACTAGCAGCCATCTTGAAAAGTGGCGGCCGTATTGAAATTTTTTGTGGACACCCAGATTTTTCGAGTTGGTTAAAATGAGTACTTGTGCCAAATTAGCTTGTATCACAAACTGAAGTATTTTTCTATTTATCTGCTAACTTTTTGAAAATAGTAATAATCTTATGAGCAATAAAATCAGGAGTCTCTTTAAAAAATGTGGAAAGCATAAATGAGCCTACACTAAGGACTCGCCACACTGCTCACAGAGACTTGAGCCAAAAGTTCTGCCTACTGTTTAGGGCAACAAGGGTAGCCATGCTGTAATTAACTCCAAAGATTGTTGTCTCAAGGATAGTCCACCACTTTTGGTTATCACCAGTGGGGAGCAAGATATTCACAACCTTATTATAAGCTCTCTGGTAGACAGCCTGACCTTGACTTCTAAACTTAATGATATTAAACCCCCCCCCCCCCTCAAAAGCGACGGATTATTCCCTCATAAATGATAATCTTATTTTAACTGATAGGCAAGCTTACATCTAGCATTTAAACCAGAGCTTTTCTTCAAGGTGAAGAAGTTCTCCTCTTGATAGAACTAAGATGATCATTTAAACACTCAGTAATTTTTGGAATTCCGTAAATATCGCCCCAACTTAACTCTGAACAATGCTGGTACTTGCATAATGGAACAGGTTATACATCCACCAGCGTGACTGTATGTCCAATATTCAAGGTAGTCTCTTTACCGTAAGCTCTCAGAATTTCTACAAAATTTCTTCCCATAGTGGTTATATTTGATCACTCTTCCGCACTTTCTCCTTCTACACAATGCCAACTCTCGCGTAATTTCTTTACGAACTTGTTGTGACTTCTATTCATCTTTTCGATTTGAATTGTTAAATCCTATAAATACAATTGGATGCATACACTGTTTTTGTCTTTCATAAAGCAATGTGACTTTCCTAATCCATGAGCAATATACTATTGCCCTAGATTCATATTTTTTAAGTTTGAAACATTACTAGTAAACACTAGTTTTCTGAAACCCGTGATTTGATCTATTTTCATCCCAATTGCTTTTGAGGCTTCCCCAATGCTAGCCTCACTGAGAAAGTCTTCTTATCTTACTGATATTTTGTTATGTCGTACTTGCCGTAAATACATAAAGTTTTAGTAGTGTTTGATATAAGGCTTAAGCAATCAAACTTCATGCTTCTTGTTGCTGGCAGCGAATCTGTTGCTCACTCTTCCAGTTCTACAGTGCTCTCCAGGATTCGTTCTGTTCCCACGTCCTTTTCGCATCTTAGTCAGTGGTCGTCTTCAGTTCGTGTGTTTGCCAGCGTCAAACCTTTATTTTTCTTCTTTCACTTTGCAAACTCCTTCTTGCCGTTGCACTCGATCCATATTTGAACGTTATAAATGGAGAAAGGCAAGTTTTAAAGATATGTTCTTTTTTTTCGTTGTAGTACTAAAACCTTCATATATATGGACCTTTTCGTCATCGTTTGGAATGCTCATTCAATATATTGGCCGTGGCATCTGTCTTCTTGGCAGGTTTAATATAATTTATTGTAATTTAGGTGGATAGGAATATCATGGCTTTCGCATTGTTTATATATATATATATATATATATATATATATATATATATTTATATATATATATATATATATATATAATATGAAATGTATGGTACGGCAATAACGGGATTCACATTGTTCATGACTGCATGAGTGAGATAGAATAAATTTTGGGAAACCATTCCATGTTTTGATTATCTGTATTTAGAATGGATGGGAATAATTTGCCTCCTACAAATGATTATTGCTTAGGAAGAAGGGAAAGACAAGCTCTCACAGTAGGGAAATTGACGAGAAAAAGGTGATAGAATGTTTTTATATGTTTACAACTTCATACATCAAGTTTTTCTGTTCTAATTACCCATTTAGTCCCGCGGATATGAACTGCGTAATTCACCTTATATATGTGGATATGGCTTTTAAATGTGAAGCAGCACCGAAACCAAACTTGTTCATAACTGCGTGCTGTGCTAGAGTTTTTTTTTCACTATTTCAGTGCCGTTTCATAATTATTTTTTATCAACTCCTTGGTTGTGTTTTATTGTCATCTCTAAAACGCGTTTAGTAAATGAATTGAACAGATATTATCTTTTCAGATTACGTGCAGAGGAGGAACAACACTTGGTGAGTACACATAATATTTTTTTTTATGTTTTTCATTCACGTTTGCACATCTCTTTACACACACACACACACACACACACACACATACACACATATATATATATATATATATGTGTGTGTGTGTGTGTGTGTGTGTGGTGTGTTTGTGTAAATGTGTATGTAAACAGTACGAGGGACGTTAATTGCAGTTATGCCAAAAGAGCTGCCATCATTACTAACTTACCAAATCCCGTTAGGTCTAACTTTTTCTCACTATTCATAGTTACCATTATTCTAAATATTTTTTCAAGGTTATCTAAGTGAGCTAATTGTCTCAATGTTGTTATGTGTTGATTCTATAACTGCAGCTTTAGCCTAGTGATTTCATGTTTGTTCTTTACTGATATTTCAAATGTTATACATTCGGTGTTAACTTGTATACCTTAACCCCCCCCCCCTCCCCATTTTCTTTTTCCTATCTCGGAAAATCTTAAGGTTAGAATTTCTGTGTAATTGTTCCGTGGTAACGTGTTTTCATACTTTTTGAGAACACAAACCGCGGATTTTCATGAAGCATTAGAAAGAACTGTTTCAAGGTATTTTCACAAACCACTAAGCAAATATTTTACATGATTTTGATGAACTCCGAATTATTTAATTGCATTTTGGCTTACCTTTGTGGCAATGTTTTCCTTAGATTATAACAGATCTTAATAAAAACGAAAGCGTTAGACCGAGGTTTACCACTTGTAGAGGTAAGCAGCTTTCAGTTAGTTGTAGTTATCGTCGTTGTAAATGATATTTACAAATACTGATGAACAGCCTTCAAACAATGGAAACGTATTTATAGAATGTTTTGATGATTTGCCATGTCAAGAATTTGTATGTTCATTAATGTGTATTTCGTTGTAAATTTTTCTCGTCTTATTATTATGTGGAAGTAAGGAAGAATATCAATGAAATCTTGTCCATGTCGCTGGGCGGCGAATCTTATTAATTGATGGTAATATTAATCGACTAGAATTTAATCAAAATAAGATTGAAAGTTTTGAGTAAATTCTTTATCACATCTAATAAGCGGGTGTCGTAGTAGGAGTAGCTTATCTAGTTATTTATCAGTGTTATTTAAGATTTATGCAAACAGGATTATTTAAGTTCCTACTTTTATTTTCAATTTTCTGTGTTAATACTGGTTGATTCAAGATCCGGAATGACTGTCACTAGTAATTTATAGTGTGTTTTACTGTCTTGAAAATTCAGTCACGAATGCAAGAAGGTAAGAAGATAAGGGGTTAAACCATGACGTTAAGCGTAACCTTTGTTCAGTAAGCAACCATAATTATATTTATAATAAATCATGCATCCGATTCCAGAATTTAATAAAGCTGATATATATATATATATATATATATATATATATATATATATATATACATATATATATATATATATATATATATGTATATATACTATATCTATCTATCTATCTATATATATATATATATATATATATATATAGATAGATAGATATAGATATATACGTATATATATATATATATATATATATATATATATATATATATATATACTATAGATACATATATATATATATATATATATATATATATATATATATATATAGATACATAGATACATATATTATATATATATATATATATATATATATAGATATAGTATATGTATATATATATATATATATATATATATATATATATATATATATGGATGTTTGTATGTTTGTGTGTGTATTTTCTCGTATAACTCTGCAATGCATTGGGTAATTTCTGCCAAACTTGGTATAAATAATGACTTGCTGTATAGAAAAGAATTCTGTGGGGGTAAGACATCACTGGCATCAAAGGGGGTGGGGTGGGAAGTAGGGGATATGTAAACGTAACTGAAAATGGCAGATATTAGCGTCTAATCCATAGTTTTCAAGGTCACTAAGATAAATAGCGACACTCCCGTGCCCTTTAAGTCCAAGTTCAGCTCTGATAGGAATGGGGGTGAGACGGGAAGAAATATAAAATGTCAAAAATACTGGACAATGTAATTGAAGCAGCCATCTTAACAGGAAAGGGAGTAAATGAGTGGAAGCGTGATATGGAGAGGAAGTATGAGAGAGAGAGAGAGAGAGGAGAGAGAGAGAGAGAGAGAGAGAGTTTATCTGTTGTCACTTAGTGTTTTCCTGGACAGCTCTGGGTTGGTCAATTAGTATGCTATATATATATATATATATATATATATATATATATATATGTGTGTGTGTGTGTGTGTGTGTGTGTGTGTATGTGTGTAAATTTTTTAACATTTTTTTACTGCTTCTCGCCCTACCTTCCTATTGGGGCTGAACTCAGATCTCGGATTTAAATGGCATCGGGAGTGTCACTATTCATCTCAGCGACCTTGAAAACTATGGATTAGACACTAATATCTGCCATTTTCGGTTACTTTTACACATCACCCACTTCCCAGCCCACCTCCTTTGATGCCAGTGATGTCTCACTCCACAGTATTCTTTTCCAGATAGTAAGCCATATGTATACTATAATGAGGTATGGCAGGGTCTGTGTATCCAGTATCCAGATGTATACATACTAGTCGTAAGAGACACTGTGCACCACTGGCAATAATCAGATACTCTTTAAGAATAGGAAACTTTGGTTCTAATATTTATTTGTATATAACTGATAAATAAAATTATATTCTTCTACTGATTGATTGCATTATCACACATGACAACTCCTTTACACGTAATTTATACAACATCAACAATTTGTAGCATTCTTGACTAGTATCGAAGTATGTGACAAGATATTTACAGACTTATCCTTATGGATAATTATTCTAAACATAATGGATACAGTGAATTCTGAAGAAATTATTGGTAAACAGATATTCATTAATGACACGCAGATGAGTTATTTCACTTGGAAAGACAATATTTGAAACCAGAATTCCTTGTTTAGTTCTCGGTAGATTGGAAACAACATTCACAAAAAGTTTAGGTATGTATGTCACTTTAAAAGGTTGACTATAGCTGGTTTACTTAAGGTAGATTCTTGGATGAGCCCTATGCTTATGAGACATTTGTTTGGTGGCCGCTGATTGGCTGGTACTGGGAGATAGGCAGCCCCCAGCCAATGAGCGGCTGCCAATCCAACGTCTCGTAGGCATAGGGCTCGCCCAAGAAACTACCTTAAGTGAACCAGCAATAGTTTCCCATTATGTGTTGGAGACAGTTACCGAACTGATATGACGCCAGAATTGCATTTTGATCTGTTAATCAGTCATGTTTATAAAGAACAGATATTTCCAATGTGAAGTGATATTTTCCATATGACTGAAATTCAGGTTGTCACAGCACAGTTTTTAGATATTCTGTGTGACTTGACAGTTGAGGTACTCCTTTGGAACGCCTACTCGGCTGTTGGATTTAATATCCGTATTTTAGTCTCAGATAACCTTTTTACTCGACCCATCATTGAAGGTGAAGATGAGGATGCTGAAATGGCAGTGTATTGAAATGGGTAACTGTTAGTTGAAGATGATGGTGAGAATGACTGGGATAAAGAAATGGTATGAGAACTGATATTAGACGTAAAAATAGGCACTGGATACCTTGAAGAGTTGGAGGAGGAGGATGATGCTCGAATGCATTCGTTAGATGGCATCGGTGATGAGGGCGTCAAAGGGCGTTTAGATGTCGAGATGGAGGACTGTAGAGGACGTTTATCAGAAGGAGAATGAATGCTAAAGATTGATGATACTTGAGAGGAGACTGAATTATCATGGGTTGAGGATGGGGAACGCCTAATAGGTGACTGGGACTGATGTCCTGTGGATGGAGATGGCCGTGTAGGTAAATAGGGTTTGGAGGAAGTTAGTTTGTGTGCTGGTGATGGAGAAGAATTGTATTGAGGCAGCGGTGAAACGGATGGGGAAGATGGTGCTGATGATGAAGGCAAAGAGTCATCCAAGCACACTTGAAGAGGTCCTGTAGATTCAGAAGCTTTTGAGACGACGTCTTCGTTCCTAGAGTCTGGTGAATGTCTTTGGTGATTTAAGATATCGGTCATTGAACCTGAAGAGCGCTGAGATTGCTGTTGATGGCGTTGAGATGAGTTATGGGCTGTAGAAGGGCCAGTAGTAGGAGGAGGGGGAGGGGGAGGAGGTGGTGTTGGTGTCCAAGTCTGTTGAGGAATTTGTAGGCTGAGTGCAGGAGTTGTAGAAGAAGGTTGTTGGTGAATATCAGAACACTCTTCTGAAGGTGGTGAAGGAGGTTGTGGTGGTGGTGCTCTCGCACCATAGAGACTTGATACAATCACGGGAAAGCTGCTGTTATGGGCAGTATCACGAGGCGAAGGTGGCCTCTTATCCTTAAGTAGTTCCTCCACTGTAAAGGAGGTATTGCGAGCGGGCCTGGGTCTCACCGGAGGGCAATTGTAGTGATTTGGGTTCCTTTGAGGAAGGTTTGGCAGTTGAGGTCTAGGGCTTAGAGATCTCACATGAGCACTAGGGCCAGGATTGCTGTAACTTGGGGTCACTTGATGGTGGTATGGCATAAGAGCAGCTGCTGCTGCAGCTGCAGCTGCAGCATGTGGCAATAAAGGCAGAGCTGGAGGCATTAATGAAGCGAGGGCTAAACTTACTCCAGTGTCCATGCCCATTCCTGCTGTTGAAGTTGGAGCATCCCCAGCACCGCTGGATCCTGGATATAGAGCTGCAGCGTAGTATGGTGACCCTGTCAAAATAATCGGTTGTCAATGTTTATTTATTTTCAAAACACGTTACTGATAAATTCTAAAGTGAATTTATGGCCAATTTAATCCAGTTTAAACAAACCTTGCTATGTTTTTTGTCTTCTCATTATATTTCCTTCTTATTTGTAATTAGTATAACAATAACATTATCTCTATGATATAACAGATCTTATACTTTATTGGGAAACTATTGTTATTTATAAAATTTTATTGGGAAACTGTTGTTATTCATGAACATTTTACGAACTTTTGTGTATCATTGAGAAAAAGTGGGTGATTTTTAAACTGGCATTATTACAAAGGAAACAGTTAAATAATGCTTTGATAATAACAACAGAAGAGCAGAATATTATTTACATTTTATGTAAAAGATGCAAAATTCAGTGACGAGGTGTTAGATTTTAACAAGGTGCTAAACTAATAAAGCGAAAATATGAATGAAAATCAGAATCTAAGTGACTGGATCGAGAAAAATATGTTCACATTTTCCATGTGTGTGAGTGTAGTGTTGTGCATGTCAATAAGACGAAGTAAGGTTTTCAGAGAAGTGAAAGACTAGATTAAGTGTGGTTGTAAGTTAAAAGAGTGAGCAAAAAAGTTAGGATGATAGTTAAAATTTTAAATTGCGGAACCAGAGCACTCGGTATGGTGGCAGATCGATGGGTCAATATCTTAGGAGGTAGTAAGGAGACTGTTACATTGGCACAACAGGTGAAGGATGTTTTGTTTTGGAGGGTCCAAAGTGATATTACTATTATTGTTGTAATTGTTTTGTTATTCTGTCCCTTATTGCTTTGTCTTTCATTTTCATTGTAAAAGACGAGGTAGTATGGCTGCCAAAGTTGCTCATGGCAGAAGTGTGTGTATAGACTTCCTTTTTTAATTGGTAAACATCTGGCCTTTTAAAAAGGTGACTATATTATCAGTGAAACACAGAGGAAGACATAGAGTTACACGCTGTGGGAGTGAAAGCTATGAATTACCGGTGAGACTGATTTACTTCTGAGTGCACCTTTGTGTCAGTAATTGGGGGCTGCCACGCATGGCATGTGCAAGGAGGCCAAAAGCCGGGTGGTAGCATATGTAAAGAAGTCATCAAGTGCACTATCCAGGTTAATGAATGAATTTAATGAATCTGAGTTGAAACTTAACAGATGAGGCATTTAATAGCAAGAAGGGCGTATAAAGAAACTTCCCGAAGTGTAAGAATAATACTGTATACAAGAACAAACAAGTTCCATGTAATTCAAAGAGTACACGGAACAACTCTTGTGGACTTCGGCAGCCAGAGATGTTATTGTTCAAAGGAATTGTACATTTAGATCTGTTGGGTTTAATTTCCCAATATGTACGATTAGTTGATTGGTAGAAGGATTGTCGGATAAAGAGATAAGAAGGAAAGTTTCAGTGACTAGTGATGGCAAAAGTTATGGCATGAGGAGACTATTTCGACAGATTAATATGATTGTCGTTGGATGGCAGTAATTTGTATATTTGTTTGGGAAGAACAGGTAGAATTGGTAAAGAAAGTATGCAAGATCTGGACACCAAATGCAGAAAAGGGGCTGACTGGGGAGCATTGAGCAGGAGATTACTGTGTGAAAGATTTAAATAAAAACGGAGCAATATTAGTGTTACTTAATGCTGTGCATCACCAAATGAACTGTAGAAAAATTAAAGTTGAATGTTTATGAAACAGCGGGAGGTAATAGGTAAATTACCAGAGAGAAGTGTGAGAATTGTTATTGGTGTTATGAACCCAAAAGTTAGCAGGAACAGTCAAGGTTTGGCGGCTGTAATGAAGGCTTGCGAAAGACTGCATACGTAAGTATAATACAATTTCCTAGTTTCTGTGCAGCAAATAATCTCTTAATTGGCATTCCTAGAAACATCTCTGTTTTCTACTATATGCGTTAGTATGAGCTAAAATAGTTTCTTATGTCTTGTTAAAGTTTTGGGTTAGTTCTAACCTCATTTACCCTAGCCTGTGTTTCAGATGTGATTATATCAGTCAGTAAGCAAACCCCCACATTCGGTATGTTCATTTAAATCTTTCAACTCTCCAGCAAGCTTAGAAAAATGCGCTGGAAGTACGGGTTTATTTTACGGCCATTCAACACTTACGGCATCCTTTGCTAGAGACACCGTGCTGCATGATTTCGTTCCATCTAGAAAATATTATCCTACCCCCCCTCCCCCCAAAAAAATTAATTGAAATAAACTGATTCTTGGAGAATGGATTCTAGACATATTTTTTAATGATGATGAAAAATCGATCTGTCGGCTTGTCCCTAACACGAAGAAGCCTGAACTGATTAACCAGTTTTCCCAATCAGCGGAATTGTTGATTGTCGTGATGATAATGATAATTTTGTGTACAATTAAGATGTTCTGTACAGACTCTGCAGGAATAGAGGCTAAACATGAAAGGCGTTATGCACATCAAGTAGGTTCATTCAGGTTTGACCCTTGCTCATGTATATGTTCTGTAATATTAAAGATTTCCTGCAATGCATTTTCTCGGCTTTACAGGTTCCGTTAGATTAGAAGGAAACAATAACCATTTGCACGATGAAGCCGTTTTGTTTTCCTGAGCATTAGTTTTATGGAATGCCTTTCTCGCTCTTGTCATTCCTTGAATCATCTTTCTTTATGTCCTATGTTTGTGTATTTTCATATCATTGTAAGCGTATGTGTATGTATTTCCTTTTCGGATTTTGTACCTAATTACTTTATTTTGTAACCGCTTTAGGAGAGGGCCATTGTCTTCATTGTTGTTTATGTGCGAGAAAAATAGCATATATGTATGTATGTATGTATGTATGTATGTATGTATGTATGTATGTATGTATGTATAATTTCTAACCGTCAGCTCTTCGACCACCTCCACAATTCCGAGACACATCCCCGAAGCCTCCTTGGGGTTCCATTTCAATCAGCATCACGTCAGTGGAACTAAAAATCAATCAAGCGCGGGAACTTCCAAAAACAAAAGAAATGCAAATGGCGTCGCGCGGGAAAACAAAAGACGGAGCTGGTCGGTATCTGCATCTAAATTCGAACGCATCCCGATGGTTTTAGTCGTTTACTCTCGGTGCGAAGAAAGGAGGAAAGAATACGACATTCTCGCTCCGGAAAACGAAGATTTCGCCCAAGTCGTCGCCTTCTTTCTTGAGCGAAAATGATTAACCTGGCGGTGCGACCCACTTCGCGAATGGAGGGTCGTCAGTCGAAAACGAAGGAGAGAATGGAGGAGGAGGAGTTACGAAATTCCATAACGACAAAGTTCATTAAGGAAACCTCAGGACTGGCTTTCTCTTAACCCCACACCCCGACCCCAACCCATAGTGTCACAAGGGGCCAGTTATCTACTGGCTGAAAATCTCATTATCTTCAATGCTCTGCTCGTGATTAATTAAGATTCTAGGGTGCCCGTAAATTAAGAATGAATTAAGAGAGATTAAACTTCAGGCCACTCCACACACACAGGAAGAGAGAGAGAGAGAGAGAGAGAGAGAGAGAGAGAGAGAGAGAGAGAGAGGCGCGAGGGGATGGTGTTTGAGAGCTTGACATCTTGATAACTTCTCGGACCTTTCAACTGCCGTCAGTGGTTCGTCTTGCTCTCCCTCTTCCTCCTCCTCTCTTTCTCATCATCATTTTGCTCCTTTTTTTCTCTCTCTTGCCTCTTTTGCATTTGTTCTTATTCTCACTTTGGCCTCAGCATATCGATATCGATAGCGCACGCGCACACACATACACACGTGTATATATATATATATATATATATATATATATATAATATATATATATATATATATATATATATATATATATATATAGCGAATACCACGGGAAAATGTATAGTCAGAAATCCAAGCGCTTTCGTCTTTTTTATTCAGACATCGTCAGTAGCTCCTTGACGATGTCTGAATAAAGACGAAAGCGCTTGGATTTCTGACTATCATTTTCCCGTGGTATTCGCTTATTTATGAAGTCACGTGCATCTACTGTGATTTTTTAAGCATATATATATATATATATATATATATATATATATATATTGTGTGTTGTAGATGGATAGATGTAGATGTAGACATACATAAAGTAGAAGCTGGAAGAGCAAATATGGAGAAACTGGATGAAAAGGGTGCTAGGTTAGGGCAGCAAGATACCAGAAAAATCAGTTTGTGATGAGATGAAGGAGTGAGGGGTTTATTGCTAGAATAAATGATCAAGTGATCTTTCATGGCATGACAGGTATCCAGGGAAATGAATAAGGTAGTCAAGAATAAAATGAAGGAAAATGAAAGCATTAAAGATAATGTAGTGGTGAATATAAGCAAGCCCTCTATGGAGAATGACAAGGAAGTTGATGCAGAATGAATGATACACATATAAATAGATGTCTAAGTGATTGTAGTCCAATATCAATAGAGTGGATATTTCAAGGTTTATTGAACAATGAGGATAGGTGAGAGGCACATCGGAAAGGGGTTGAAGAATGAAAGACACGATGAATTGATGGGTTAGAAGTGAGGAGCTGCAGTGCGATGGTAAAAGTGTATCTGAGTGGCTGACTAAAGTGTGTAAGGTATGTTTAATTGAGGGAGAGAGACAAAGTTTTCTTGAAGGAATTCAAGTTTATATAAGAAATATTTACGTAGGCGAGTGACTCTCATGATGTAAAATTGAGCCTGAGATAGCGATGTGTTTTGTCTCATTGGCTATAACATCTTTATGAATAGAGTGGTGTGAGGATGTAATAAATGTAGCTCCAGATATGTAGGGTAAAAAAAAAATTGGGTAGCGGCTTGCTAATGGAATGTGGAGCAATGGGTGTAAAAATAAGTGATTGTGAAGAGCAAAGAGAAACTGCAGAAACTAGTGAATTAATGTGAAAGTCTTTGAAAGAAAGGTTGAGGGTAAATGAAAGCAGGATTTATGTTTTGAGGGCAAATAAAACTATGAAGATGGCGTGCCAAATGCTTAAGATGTATAGTGGAGGGAAAAAGTAAATTAATTCATGCAGGCAATTGGGAGTCAATAAAGTGGAAGGTGGGTGCAGGATGAGCAGTAAGGTGTAGATTTGACAAATCAAGGGAAGGAGCAGGATATTTGCAATAGATTTTAATATAGGAAGGAAATGTTGAGCCAGTTCTCCTTTATTGAGTTGAAGTTGTCGAGAATAGGTTTTCGTAGAATATGTGGCATGAGCAAAGTTGAGAGGGTGACAAATTAAGCGATATCAAGATTTAATGGGAAGGTTGCCATAGGTGAAAGGATGGCTTCAGGACTTTTGAGGTAATTAGGTCGTATGGAAGGAATGAACGACGATAAGCTGGAGAAGAGAGTGTATAATTTGTAAGAGTGAAGAGGAAGGAGATGAAGCCCAAGAACAAGCTACGTATATTGTTTGAAAGAAGCCCTGGAATTAACATGCATTAGAATATCCAAGAAGAGAAAGTGGAGCTGTGTAAGTAACGGGGTTTGACGTGCTTGTGATGGACTTTTTGCGAACGTGTATGAAGTGGGGAATCTTGTAGAAGTGTCTTACACAGAGAGATTATCCACAGTTCACCAGTTACATATCGACTGTTGGGCTTATTTTTCTATGGCGTCACCCCCTATCAAGGGAATGACATACTTTTACACACACACACACACACACAATAGTTGCAAAATCTTGGAACCCTAATAATTTCACCTTACAGTTGCTTTGTAGGTGGAGTCAGAACCGCATTAGTGACAAGTCGACTTTTCACAAATCCTATTATCTTGGAGTAGTCAGTTCCCCTTTCACACATCTCTCAGCTCCCTTCCTTAGAATTTAAAAACTTCCTGCATATTTCTTATGAAATTAATGAATCGAGTTTCTTTGATAACCATAGTTTCTCTAAGAACATGAATATCAGTCAGTTGCAGTAACTTGATTCCCAACCGTCTGTGTGTTCACATGTATTGTCTTTCAAGCATATGTATGTTGATTTCCTACCACTTTGTATCAGTCCTCTGAGGATAGATTAGCGTTAAAGCCTTTTTCGTTCTAAAGGAAAAAATTGTATTCTTCAACACAGACGGCTATATTTCTTTCGGCGCTTTATTTTTCTTGACATTTATAAACTTCACACCTCGAGAAGCTGATCTGCCATTTCGGTAATTGTTAAACCAAGCTTTTCCAAAACCGTTTGTCGTAGGTGGTACTGCTGTTTAGACATTTGTTGCCAACATTTCGCTGTACGAATCCCCCCAAAAGTGGTAGTTATTTAACCCTGTGGAGCCGGGTGATCTGATGAACTGTATTAATAACTATTTTGTTCGTTATTGTATCGCCAATATTAGTTACCTAGATTTGATATCTTCGAGTACGTAATTTTGTAAAGGCAAGAAGTGACGGTTGTTGAAACAGCATAACATTACAACCGTCATGATAAGATGTTATTGTTATTTTTTATGATAACGCACTATTACAAATTTACAAGATAAAGAAGCTAAGGAACAGCTCTTTCTGGTCGGGTAGTTTTTGTTTGGAAGTTTTTGTTTGGAGTATGCTTTAATAATCCAGACAAAACTGTAAGTTAACTTAAAAAATGAATGCACAAACACCATATATATATATATATATATATATATATATATATATATATATATATATATATATATATATATATATATATAATATTGTTCAGGATTTTAAGCCAGAACCAGGGAAAATTAATGCCTCTTTATAAACAATTTCTTTCATTCTCGACTTGCCCCTTTGAACTGAAAGCCTCCGTTCTCCTTAAGGCCTCTTTCACACTATGCTTTTTTTTTCCGCACACGAGACGGTGTCCGCACCGCAGGTATAGCTGACGAAAACCGCCGATACTGCGGTCGCTGCTCACCTTGTAGAGACCAATTACTTTTTTCTTGCAAGCAATCTGCACTGAACAGTTTTATAGAAGGTACAGGATGGATAACAGGAGGAACTTATGTCTCTCTCCATCTTGCCATAAATGTTGTTAAGGCATGCTGTGTGCTTCACAATTTTGTAAGAGAACGTGAAGGAATTAATTTTGAAAATGCATTAACAATAACTGGATTGGATGTACTTGAATATCCTACAAATGTACAGGCTGGATCAGCAGCAAATGATACCAGAAATGTATTTGCTGATTTTTTCATGAGCGAAGTGGGAGCTTTGAGTTGGCAACATTCTAAAATATGAATGTGAGAAATTAAATGAATTTTAGTAATGAATGTCTTTATAACTAGATTTGTGTATTAATTATACAATTTTCTAAATATCTTTGCAAAAACTGGTTTGCCACAATTAATACACTAAGAATGTTTGTAAATTGAAAAGTAAATACACTTACCAAATTCATTCTTTTCTTTATCATCCAAACTCTCAAAATCCTCCCTTAATCCACAGCAAACTTTCCAAGCCGATGTAATAGAACTCTGACATTTGTATTCTTCTAGGCTTTTGTCCCATAATACTGGTTCCATTTCCACTAATGAAATAAGTAATTCAATATCAATATTTTGTTCCATGCCTGTATGTTTATTATTCAAGTCCATGAGAACCACTGCGTTGTCAACTATTGCTCGCTGCATAAGAGGCAGAAAAAAATCGCGTGGTGTGAAGACTCGTATTGAACATGATAGCCAACTGTCACTGCCAGCGGAGTGGATCCATGCAAAGCCAGTGGGGCACTGTTCATGCAAGGCTGTGCTGCTCTGGCAAAAAGTCCACACCTCTTTGGTGTGAAAGGCTTCATTTAATCTATCAGTCGACTGATAAAGGAGGATCCACGCCGCTTGCGGCAGCAAATTAAAAACGCATAGTGTGAAAGGAGCCTAAATCATTTCTACTCCCATTGGCTGCCTAGAGTTAATCTCCACAGGAGGTTTTAAAAGAATGGGGCCACAGCAGCTCTCTCTCAGAACTTCCTCAGAACCTCAGAAGCTCAGAACTTTCTCAGAGGTCAGACGCCTCTCACCTGCAGAACACCACTCTCCCACCTTTTGCTCCCCCTGCTTCCTCTAGAGATCCCACAAGTGTTCTTATACTGTCTATAGTGCACAGAAATATCATCAGATGAGAAGACAACCAGACCAAGAATTTCCAGGTACTATGAGATGTAATTTCTAGTGCAGTCAGTGAATCGTTTGATCTCTTGTCTGTATTTCATTTCATTCTCCCAAGGCAACTTTCCCACCTTCTTTATTCAGCTTCATTCCCCAATTTTGGTTCAGTGCTGTGATTAATTCCTTTGTGATGCTAGTCATGATATTAACCATCCCCCTAGTTAATTCAAGCAATTTAATATCCCTTCCTGTATAAGTTCCCAGTCATTTTATACCCCATTGTCATTTATGCCCCCTTGAGTGAGCTGTAATATGCAATGCTAAGAGCAATTAGTGTGTAACGTTTCCTACATGTCCCTCGCCTTAGTACTGATACTAGAAGGCTATCTCTTTTCGGACAAATACTGGGCCTGATTGTGAGAGAGATATTGGGAACCCTTGAAAAAGGTGCTTGCATTTAAATAACCCTCTTTGCTCGGGGTATGGGTCATTTCCCAGCCACGTGTTCTGGTGGACCTGCAATCAACCACCTTCCATTAATTCCTGGACCTACACAAAATTTAAGTGTAATTATAGTTCGTTTTAAACAAAAGCCCAGAGTTTATGTACATTCTTCTTTTCAGTAATATCCCCCTTCAGGTCCCCCTCGCCTTATGGATTTTATATCCATCACCTCCCCAAAAAAGACGGGGACGAGAGTTTATATTACTAATACCCATTATAATAAAAAATTAATAATATATAAAACATAGATTTTATTTTATCATGAACCTCGTCCCGCTTCACAAGGTCGTTTTAGGAGTGCCAGAAGGTCACATCCCCAAATTGTATACAGAGGGACGAGCAGTTAATTATTATAATATATATATATATCTATATATAATATATATATATATATATATTATATATATATAGATATATATATATATCTATAATATATATATTTATATATACATATATATATATATATATATATATATGTATGTATGTATGTATGTATGTATGTATGTATGTATGTAGGTAGGTATGTATGATATGTATGTATGTACGTAATTATGCATAGTAAAGCAAGCATGCTGAATGACACAATAACCTGATTTGCTAAGTACTTGTACAGGATGTGCTACATTTTCACTTAAAGTTGTTCTTATATTAGATGCCATCTGTCAGTTCATAGAGATTTATATGTTGCCTTTAAACAGTGCACCATGTAATCTGTAATCTCAGACCATCCTTCAGTGAATTAGATTTAGGTTAATTATCATGACTCCTTCCACACATGAACCCGGTTCCTGTAGAATAAATTCCAGAGAAGCTTTCTTGCAAATCAACAAGACGCCGCCACCTGGTAAAATGATTTGAAAAGTAAAATTATCTGGAAAGTAGTTCTGACCAGCGCTTCGTACGATTATCCACCATTGGCCAAAGATTCATTCATTATTTTTAGTTGCTGTGCGTGTTTGCAACCTGCTGTAGGATATACAGTATATTCGAAGAGTTGTCGAGTGTTTATTGTCTTGCTGTAGTGTGGCCGCACCCTATGGAAACTTATAGTTGCTTTGGATTGGATTGATACAAGTTCATATTAAGTTCCTTTGTGGAAACTCTCATTAGACCGTAAGTATACTACTCTAATGCTATTCTCCTTGCATCTGTCTACATTTTTGTCTATTTGTTAATTTATTAGATTATTTTTTTAATAAGTGGTATATATCTCATCTTCCTGTATTTCCCTTTACCTCCTCTTACTCTTTCCTAATTAACACCATATTCTTTGGAAGCTTGAATTTCAAGTCTGGCCCCTGTGTGCTATTCATGTTCCATATGAATAGGTTACACCTTCTGAATATCATAATGATAATAATAATAATTTAGCAGTTATATATATATATATATATTATATACGTATATATATATATTCTAAATATATAACTATATATATATATATATATAATATATATATATTATATATTATATATATAAATCGGAGGAAGGAGAGATACCAAAATCCTTTTAATGTACTTTATTACGCGGACATTTCAGGATCATGTGTCCCATTTTCGAAGCTAAAAATAAAAAAACAAAAAAAAAGAGCTCGTCAAGAAATAACTTTTCATGTTTTTTAATCTGAGTCTATTTTTAAAATTGTTATTCTTTTAATTTCTAAATTCGAAAATGGGAATCATGGTCCTGAAACGTCAGCGTAATAAATCCCATTAAAAAGGATTTTGATATCTCTCCTTCCTCCGATGCTGTTTACCTGGTTTCAAGCAACCGCCTTCAACTTTAATATATAATATATTATTATTATATTAATTTATATTTTATATATATATGTGTGTGTGTGTGTGTGTGTGTGTGTGTGTGTGTGTATGTATGTATGTATGTATGTAGTTTATGTTTGACTTATTAGTATATTATGAAATTTAAAAAATAACATGAATAAAAACAGGCAGTTGTTGCCAGTAGTGTAGATATAGAGAAAATGATAGATTATGTTAAAAGAGAAAAGAAAAAAAGGGGTAATCGTTACAGAAACGTGGAGCAGAAATTTTTGGTCTTGTGATCCTGGGGAGATCAACTGTAAATACAATGGCCATTATTTTATCAGCTTTCATTCCAAAAGTAACCTTTCTCTCATTTTTTCCAAACAATATGCTGCCCCTTTAATAAAAGAAATGTCTTCGCGCGCGCGCGTACCGCATATATGGGTAGGACATGAGACTAACAACCTCATTCCGTATACTCTTATAGAGAAATTTTGTGGGTACAACGACGGTGTTATCTCCGTAGGAGAGTAGTACTGTCATTGCATTTCACGTGGTGCACTGTAGACGTTGCTGAAGTGTGTTTGCAGCGTCTCCTCTGCCCCTAGTTCCCCCCTCACACACTTTTTTTAGGTTTTACTCTATCACCATTCCCGCTTCCTTTTCTTCCATCTTACTGCCCAACATTTCCATTGGTGCATCTGTCGTGGTTCTCTGTAGAACCTTTACTTCATCTCTTTTGTTTTCTGGATCTCATTATCTCGCTGTCCAACCACTCCAGCTCTTTTAACTGTCTTAAGTGCTTGATGGCCGAAAGTGCATTAATAATAATAATAATAATAATAATAATAATAATAATAATAATAATAATAATAATAATAATAATAATAATAGTCACTAAATTGGTGAAGAAATCCACAGTGGTGAAAATGTAAATAAATATTTTTAAAAATATATACGAAATGCTTTGTATATATCACTAATATAGATATACATTTACACCAGTAGATTTCTTCACCATTAATGATAATAATGATTCATTATTTATAATTAATACTAATAATGATAATAGTATCTTTTCAGTGACTTCAATAACAAGCAGTGTTGACAATTAGGTTAAAGTTATGTGTGCTACCCTACTACATTAGTGTATAGGTGACATGAGCTTATATTACCTGACAAAAGAAGAAAAAAAACAAAAAAAAAGACAAAAAATGACGCGGGATTCGACTCACCGCCAACCGCCGCCGCTGCCGCTACAGCAGCGGCTGCCGTGACTGCGACGTGAGACGTATGGGCCGCTTGATGACCGCCCGAGTTAGCCGCAGCCGCTACGGCCTCGTGCGGCGTCCACAGACCGGAATTGCGAAGGATTCTGTTGATGGAAGAGACGGAAGGCAAGGACGCTGGGTCACACACTCGCTGAGATGCCAGTTGCTCTCGGATCTCCCACGCAAACATCCCTGGGTTCTCCTGCTTCAGTCGCAGGATTTTCTTCACCACCGTTGGCGTCGCTACTTGCTGTAACGACAGGAAATGTTTGTGTGTATATATGAATATATATATGATTAATTAATTTGCGATTTAGTACCTTCGTTCCTCTAATCCTAAGTATTTTTGGATATGCTTTCCAGTGAAAGTGGCTTGTTACTTGAATGCGGGCTTCATTCCGTCATGGATTTGAATTCCACCTGGAAGTGTGCCTACTAGCTTTCCTCTGCTTGAGGTGCCTAATCTTATCTAATTAACCATCTAGAAGAACTTTCAACCCAAGGGAATTCATACGGGATAGGTGCTCCTATCCTAACGGGAATTCGAATTTATGCTTTTTCAGGTTTTACGTAAGAGACAGTGAATTCATGCACTTTGCCCATCAAGGGATCTTACTTAGTATCAGCTCTAACGTATCTTTCTGTTTAATTAAAATGGAAGCGAAAGCATCTCTACCATAGGTCAGGATTATAATGCATGCATAGATCTAAAGTATGAAATATGTTAAGGTTTTATCACGTATCTAGAACAAGCTATCATGCACACGCAAACACACACATATACACAATAGAGAGAGAGAGAGAGAGAGAGAGAGAGAAATGATATCATTATGTGATAAGACAATGAGTGTAACACAACGGTATCAGTGACAGCGACAATGAAAGTAGTGAAAGCGTCTTCTTTGGTATACCGCACATTTTTGTAATAACCAGATTTCGTTCTCATTACATTTATCCTTTCTAATTTACTGCGACTAACCTGAATTGTCTTCAAATCACTTATAACAAACTGGGAATAGAATGTTCGAGCACCCGCTCATGTACTCTCTCGCGTTCAGTCGTTTTCTTGTAGGTGCCTTACCGTCATATTTTCATTTCGGCATGTTTGCCCAGCACACATCAACACATCAGTCTTTATCCAGTGTTAATGAAATGAGAAGCCAGTCTTATTTGATACCTGAAAAAGTGTCCATGTTCATTTTGTTTCTTATCCCTATTAACCATCTATACGTAGATTTTTACTTTTAATAATTCAATCTTAAGTAGTTGTTACATTTTTAACGGCTTTGTCGTTATGCCGAAATTAATCCAAGATCCTTTCATTTAACATTATTATTGATTCGATCCCGTGGAATTCGTCTGTGATTTCCGTCAGAAACATCAAACCGAAATGAGTCCCCGGAAAAATTGTCATTAAAACGAACAAGGTTTTTAAGTGGCTGAGGACATTCTCTCTCTCTCTCTCTCTCTCTCTCTCTCTCTCTCTCTCTCTCTCTCTCTCTCTGAAGCGCACCGTGATGGCCCCAGTGACACAGACTCCGCTCCCTGTGGTTGTCTTATTACAGGGTGCCTCTCGCATTCACTCATCCCCCGCCGTTTTAAAAAAGGTGAATATCTTTCGTGCAACGGGGGGCCTCGATGAACTTTAAATAGATTTTTTAGCGAGCAGCCCATCATGACGGTAACGCAGGCTTTTATCTCCCTACTGCTAATTACGGTCCGCCAGACCTCTCGCGGGGACCATCTTAACTGCTTTTAATAGATAACTCGGCGCAGGGTAGAGTGCAGCATATAAAACCTTTATTATTATTATTATTATTATTATTATTATTATTATTATTATTAGTGGAAGTGATAGTAAGTTTGTTGTAATTAATAATCGACTTCTTGTCCTTAGAATATTATTATTACCACGTTATATTATCGGTTTTAGGTTACTCGATCTACTGGTGATGTCCTTAGTTCTTCGTCTTCATGTTTAATGGATTATTGATAAATATATAATTAAATACACTTCCAACTCATTTATGATAAAACTACTGTTGCAGAATTAGGCGTCCTTGGGATCTTCAAGGCCAAGAATGATTATGTGTTAGAACCCGCAGATTTTGTGAATACCCTATAACCAATGGCTGTACGACCGTCAGTCCGTCCGTCACAAAGTATTTATTCCTTTTCTGGATTTCAAAATGGTTTTTTACAACATCAAATTAGGCTCATTTTGACATTGACCATAGGCTATTTGGTCACCTTTAAGGTAACGCTTTTTTTTTTTTTTTACCTTCATTCTTCTGGTAATTATGCTGGCATATACTGATGACCTTTCATTTTCTTCCTTTCAGAAATTTTATGTTTCCCCACTAGTTTTCTTGTGTGTTCCATATAGTTTCATCATCACGTCAGACAGTTTGAACTTGACCCAAGGTCATTTGATCAAATTTGGGGTCACATATTTCCCTGATGACTTGGGCTGCATTAGTGGTAATGCTGAAATTTGTCTTGTCTCCGAATCAAGTTAGATGCATTTTGGCCTTTTATTACGAAATTCAGTACATTTTGACCTTCATCAAGAACATTCAATTGTGTTCACGTTAATGCAAACAGATTGGATGATTCTTTTGTTAAGTTTTTATTGACTGATCCTGTTTAGTTTGATGATAATTAATCGAGTCATTGCTTTGTTTTTCCGAGACTAATGTCGGCAGACTAATTACCTTTACCTGCCACATCTTACGGAAATGTGTACTAAGGAGGGGAACTCGGTAACGTATATGATGCTTTTATTTCATAGAAATAGTTCTTTACAAATATACATGGTTTACGAAGCTTTTACTTCATAGAAATAATTCTTTACAAATATACATCAGCATATTTGCAGAGTCAGTTTCATCACATCTAATATTGATACTATCATCGGTTTCGGTGACTATCATTAGTAATAAAATGATTATTTCTTTAAGCAACTTGATTTTGTTCATTTTATTCCTGTAATCATTTGACATTCCATTGTGAAATGCGACGTAAGTAAGTTTTTATTATCTATTACGGTATGAAAGAGAAATGAGCTCTGAATTCCGAATCCGGCAATAAAGTAAATAAAGGAAAAAAAATAAGCCTTTTAAGGACAAAAATAATATACCATCCTTAGAATATAATTCTCGGAGAAGGATAGAGAAGAGGACAGAAAAAGACAGAGAACTGACGACAAACGACACAAAGAGAGGGAGGAGAAGTGCGCACCAGATCCCCCTTCAGACGTTTTGTCGTGTCAATTCTACTTAAGAGAGAAACATTAACTCTGTCTGTGTAGCCTTTGACTTCATAGAAAGCTACAAAATACGTAAGAGGAATGAGTTGATGAAAACTAATCAGAATAGAAATAGTTACCTTGGGTTTACTGCCACCTATAGATCCTGGCTTTATAGAACCCGTTTCGTAGAATCTCGTCAGGATCTTGGAGACGCAACCGTGGGAGACGAGAAGCTGGCGGGAAATATCGCAGGGCCTTACTCCCATGAGCGCCATCTCCACAATTCTTCTGCGGACATAGTCAGGCAAAGGACGTCCATTGACGAATACGCCTCCCAGCTGGTTCACGCCGGCCTGGCCTGAAGGAGCGGGAGAAATTAGATTGGGTTTTATATATACCTTCTGTAACTCGACTGGGGTTATTATTTACACTAGATTGGTCCTGAACACGGAAATGTGATGGATTCGAATAAATATTACATAAAATGCTCGTCTTTCAGGCATGTCTATCTGACTATTACTGTTGTAAATAAGGTGGCTTACTTAGATATGTTTAAGGACGGTGCGATAATTTAGTATCCACCACAAACTTCCTAACTTTTCCAACTTTGGATAGAATGGACACCTACCCCGTAAGATTCAGTACATAAGAGACGGGTTGTCTGTCTTCTGTACGATTTACGTTCCATTCCTGTTCAGTCTGAAATCCCAAATTACAAACGTTTTTAAAAGTATTTACTTTGTTAAAGTAAATTGTAAGCATTAAAAGCATCGTGGTAACGAGTCGCCCATACGTTTTGGCTTCGTAATTCTCAGTGACGGAGACCTTGTGGTCGGACAGATTTAGTATTCTCTCTCTCTCTCTCGTCTCTTCTCTCTCTCTCTCTCTCTCTCTCTCTCTCACACACACACACCACACACACACACACACACACGGAATGCTATGGAAGGAACAAATGTGAAGTGATAATAAAGAAGAGAGAAAAGCTTTCAGAAACATACAAAATGCTCCTATGTTTACCGACAATTTAATTTTTTTGTTAGCCGGATGTGTCGTTTCCGTTGTAGCTGTGTATGTGTGTAGGGGGTGGTGGGAGTTGGGGGGGGGGGGGGGGGGGGCGGTGTTATATGTGTTTTCTTATTTTGAGTTTTTATTCATTCGCGTTCATTTCTTTGCTTGTGTCCTAAATTGCTCTTAAATATTTTACTTGGTTCGGTATGATATAATTTAAGAAATTTTTTCTTTCATACAGTAATAAAAAGTTCTTACTTTTTATAAGAAATTTTCATTATATTTGTGTGTGTATATATATATATATATATATATTATATATATATATAATATACATATGGAAATAAATGTCACCCTATGGGTGCATAAAACCGGCCAATTTATTCAGTTTATGTAAAAATGGATACAAATGTAAAATGTATAGAATTTAAGGAAGGCTGTTTTTAAAGCAATGGCGTAAACTTATCTGCACAGATTTTAAGTTAAGTGCTGACCTCAGACGCAAATGAGTTTATGTTCCTCATTTTGCAATTTATATATGTATATATAGAGATGCATGTGTGTATGTATATATATGTAGGTGTGTGTGTATGTGAGTGTGTGTTTGTGTGTATATATTTCGACTTACCAGTGTGAGGCATGGTCCCTTCCTTCTGTCAGGGTCCCTGTAAAAGAAGATGAAATTTGTGACTACACTGAGCGTTATTTTTCTTTCATTTTAATTCCCATTTTCTATAACCTTATTTTTCAGTAGGATTAAATAACACTTTGTTGACATTCGTAAGTTTTTTATCCATGCGTTAAACGTGTCCAATAAAATGTACTGATGCATTGAATGGAACGCCACAGAAAAATTCTAATGTTTGTTTTGCAAAGAAAAATATAAGTTATTGTTACAAGGTAAAGTAGGGAATATCTTCGTAAACAACTATTTTGTAGAACAGTTACATTCCTCAAAGTCTCGATAGGTATGAAAAGTTCTTGATTTTTCCTTAGGCCCAAACTCCTTTCAGAACATAACCGTTTTTACTCTTCAAACAGGTCTCCCTGCCCACAGCTCTTCCGATTGTGCATGAGTATTCGTACCTATAAATCATATATTAGACCGCCTTTCTAATTAATTCTAAATCTAAGAGTCTTTTGAATTAAAGCAATGAAAGTGGAATAAGTTTATTTCATATTTATAAATGTTATACTAAGAAAGACTAGATTGTTAGGATATAACACCGCACGTTTATCATGAGTTCAAGAAAGATACGTCCGGTATTCGATGTCTATTAACTTTCAGAGATTTCCCTTGTTTTTCTCTCGTTGATGAACGTTGCAGAGTTCATTCATCGTCGCCCGTGTCCCAGCAGGAAAAAAATTTAAGAGCAGAAACGAAGGATTCTGGAAAGCGGTCGCTTTATTGCGAGATAAGAGTCAGCAGCAGCAGCGGTTGGGTTAAGGGGGTGGCTGAATCTGATGACTGATTTGCATGCGGGTGACTCCGGTATCGCTTGGGGCCGCAAGGCCTATTAAGGGTTGAGGAGGGAA
The DNA here is from genome assembly GCF_015104395.2 of Macrobrachium nipponense. Classification (NCBI taxonomy): domain Eukaryota; kingdom Metazoa; phylum Arthropoda; class Malacostraca; order Decapoda; family Palaemonidae; genus Macrobrachium; species Macrobrachium nipponense. Next base: position 110,855,544 of record NC_087200.1, on the reverse strand, counting down.
GATCGATCTGATTCGACGTTTGTGCCGAGAGGATTCGTATCTCTCTCTCTCTCTCTCTCTCTCTCTCTCTCTCTCTCTCTCTCTCTCAACTGTTTGAAAACAAAGAGGCAGAAAAATGAGAGAAGGGAAGGCGGAAGACGAAATAACCATTAGTAGTGGAAGGTCCCCTTTTCCGTGGAGAGAGGGGTGGTGGTTAAGGTGTTTGTATTTATGGAAAGGATTACAGTATTACCTTTGCATCATAGTAGAATGCAGCTCTTTTGAATGTAA
>NC_087200.1:110845274-110847774 GCF_015104395.2 Macrobrachium nipponense | reverse complement strand
TAATTATGTGTGTGTTCCTGTGTGTGTAATTATAATTATAATTTCTTGTATATAAATACTGCTGTGAGGTGTGGACAAAGAGGCAGGTAGTAGTGTACTGACTTTATTACATGTTGTTGTTTAAGATTAAGCTGGCCTTGTGCCAGCACGGGTTCTTGCTCGTAGAGCAGCCCGTATAATTTATTACAGGTAAGGGAAAATTCTAATATACAGCATGCGGGCGGAAATGTGGTTACCGACCCGCGATAGAATAAAAGTGGGTCGGCGAGACCCGATTTGTTTCTTGAGAGACTTATAATACAAAATACAAAAGTACATAAAATATGATTTCACATGATATATACATTGGCGGAAAGCCCGCTGAACGCTCTCGCGGAGGGAAGTAAGAACAACGCGAATGTTGAACTACATACAGAGAAAATTGTGAATAAGCGTTGTCCTTTCACTGCATTTCCAACTAAAGACTCTCTCTTCAACACACACACATATATACATGTATACGTATATTAATATATACAAATGCGGTGTGCGTATGTATGTACGTATGTATGTACGAATATAAAACATTCAAATTTAAGCTTATTCCGTTAAAAGGCTAGTCACACTGAATAAGTCTATTAGCGTCATGCTGTGAAACAGGACATACGAATTAACGGAGTTTGCACAGTAGCTACACACGACTCCACTCAAGTGAATGATTTCTTATTTTTCCGCTTACATCACGTGACCCCCTATTGCCGAATATGATGGGCCGATTTATCCAAAACATGCAAGTTCCCCCAACCGCAGACTCTAGTACACAGACTTTGATGTAGCCGGTTTCAGGTTGCTTGATGACAAAAAGAAACAAAAAGTATCACTTGCGGTCCTATAGTTTAAGCTCCAAATTCCCTGCATTACTCAAGTCAGGATAAGCACACAGATTCATCAAATATTTATTGAATCATGGGAAACAATGAGAAAATGACCAGTTTATCTAGTATAAAAAAGGGGGAGGGGGGGGGGGGTTTACAAAATTCTGCACCTCAAACAAACAATGTAATTATCCTGGAATAGTAGCAGTAGTCTTAGGAGGAATTTGCCTTTGCTACGGTTTCCACGCTAGTTTTATTCCTCCCCTGGGTGTGTTTACACACACAATCACCCACACACACACACACACACACACACACACACACACATATATATATATATATATATATATATATATATATATATGTGTGTGTGTGTGTGTGTGTGTGTGTGTGTGTGGGTGAGTGTGTGTGTGGGTGTGTGTGTGTGTAAACCAAACCTATTAGCTCCGCTCCGGTGAGACCGAAAGAGATGTGTACGAATATTGTATATGAATTCATATGCCCATGGGAGGTGTGTAAATCTCACAGCAATATCTACTTCGGACACAATGCTACGACCCTTCGGAGGCGAATGCTGGCCCATACACCAGTATTTCATTGACACGCATGGCATGAAACCATCCCTACAAGAATTGATCTAAGGCGCCCAGGGCATCCACAAAGGAAGTAACTGTGGCCGTCGTTTAATAGCGGAAGCAATCAGCATCGCCGTTTAAAACCCGTCTCTTAATATCGAGGAAGAGTAGGATCACACTCTCACTCCCAGCAGGAGGAGGAATGCAGACCAGACCACGCCCCCCGAACGTTAGACATCGTTTTCGTCCAGATGCAAGAGCGCCCAGAGACGCACAAATATCAACTCACATGTCCCTGAGGCCTCGTCCGACTCGGACTACGAACGTTATCTAATAGTTGATATTTGCGAAATTGGCTTTTTTAATTTAAACACTATAAACACATAATATCTGTAAAAGAAGATATCTACTCTCATACCATTTATTATACATTAATTATAACCACTGTCATACTTTATATTTTTAATGAGTTCTCTCACACATGCAGTTAAACATCTCATATCATACACAGCGACTAGGTAAATTCTAAACATATTGTTTTATAATTAGAATATTCTTTCCACTTAAGTAATTCTGTGGTTATGAATATATTAATATATTGTACCTGAAGTGTAGTGAGATTATCTTAATTCTTGAAATACTTAGTATTCCCAATTGATTCTCTTGGTTCCGCAAAAGGGTCTAGCAACCGTAATCCAGACTTATGGGAAAGTAGCAACTCCAGTATCTACGGTCTCCAACATTAACCCTCCATCACTTTAATTTACAGGTCTTACTGAAGATGATTCGGCACCGTCTTATATTTTTTGGCGCATTCTTCCTTTCACGGTGAAATTGTCCCTTTTAAAAATACCTCCACGTTTCCTTCACCCTCCTCCTCTTTTTTTTCTTCATAGGATCATTATTGATTTTTCTTTCCCCTGTGTTTCGACCCAGATACCATTATCGACCTAATAGTTGCGTCTCACTGTAGGAAGGGTGTTGACAACTAAAACGATTAAAAATTTTTTTTTTTTACAATATTATTTCCCCACTAGCTGACGGGTTGAATACAGAAGGATTCACCTGAAC
>NC_087200.1:110807774-110840274 GCF_015104395.2 Macrobrachium nipponense | reverse complement strand
AACATTCCTATTTTTGCTTTGCATTTTGCCGATGGAATCGCTATTTGATTATTGCACAACATGTTCCTATTGAACATCACACCAAGGTCTTTAACTACTTCCTTATTTTGTGATTGTCTCGTTATTAGGTCCCCTAATAACGAGTGGCATATCTGCAGGCTGCAGTAAATACAGACCAATTTCTATTCTCCCTGTACCCTCCAAAGTGGCTGAAAAACTTATTTTTAACTATTACTTCCTGGTGGGACTGTGGGATTGGTGCCCATTTCCACCTGTAAATCCCTGTACTTATCTCGCTTATTAGCTGAATATCTCACGGTCTTGCTGTTCAGCCACTCTAACTCCCTCTTTTCACTGGCTTCAGTGCTGAATGGCTTCAAGTGTCCCAGTGCTTCGCGTTATAAGTTAAATATCATAACTCAAATCATTTTTCTTCTTATGGTGTATCAGTGAAATAATTCTTCCTGTATCCCCTATTACGGCCAACGCTGTCTTTATTCCTAATCCGATATTAGTATTGATCCTTTCCTCCTTCTAACAGATTATTTAAACTTTTATTCACACTCACCAGCATTTCGTTAATGACACCACCAGGGCATAGTCTTTTCAGTGTCGTCAGACAGTTTGTCCAGTCACTTTTTGTTAGCTCTTCTAGATATCGGTCAGCTTCACTGTCAAGTCTACTATAAGATTCAGGGCCTCTGTAATACGGTTTTTTGGACTTTGCTCCTTATCAAAGCATCGGATGTAGCTGAAAGTTGACATATGTATATTTTACAACCACACACAAATTTTGTCAGCATTATCAGTAACCTAAACCTAATAGTTTTAATTTTTATAGAGTAAAAATTATCATGCCGACGCCATGGCCAATGATTACAAGCCAAGAGTCGAAAAACATTCATTACGTAAGCAAGGTAAACACCATTTGTCGAAATGTTGCCCCGCCCACCTTGTTCCATCGGCTCTGAAACCCATAGCAGTCAAGAATGGCTAACAGGATTTGGAATTGTCCCCGTGGCTGTAAAACTGCATTTGTCTTACGACTTAATGAAATAACCTATCATCTAATGTTAAACTTAATTTCTGAGGAGGCCATGGCTTATTGCACAGTGAAAAAACATGACAAAGACTTTATGAATGGCGGAACGATACATAGATGTGGGTGGGGTATCTGTGCTAGCGTAGTAATACAACGTTTACGGCAACTGCTGGGATCTTTGAGGATCATTTAGCACTTCTTACAACTACTCGAGAAATGAGTTTTTATAGCCAGAAGTTAAATTTTCTAATCCAACAATGACCATGATAGCCTTCAGTGTTATCCTGAATTATAACGAGGCCAAAGTGGGTGGAGCCTCATGAAGCCATCATTCTGACGATAATTATTGGTGAAGGTTTAAAGCCAAAATACGGTACCGGCTATTTTTTTCAGTAAATAGGTAGATAGCCAATAAATAAAAATTGCTTGACATTGGATATAGCAGTTATCAAATCAAGCTTGTCTACTATGTTTTTGAAAATTTCCAACTATTCTTTACATCTTGTCAATCTGATTGTGACCTATAAAGTAGACTGTAATTTCTTAGGAAACTTATTTTGGGAGTTAGACTGATAATCGAAGTGTTTTTGTATTTATTAACATATTTTGTTGGTTTGTTCATTATGACAATTATCAGTGGAGAGGTTTCAGAGTTCATAAAGGTGTACTGCTTTGCTTGTATTTAAATTTTTGTCGTTGTTGCCAGAGGTATAGCCTTCGTTACATATAGCCAATCATCCATCGAGAAAGAGGGAAGAAATGCTGTCATAAGTTACGTAACGAGTGCGTTCGAAACCTTTTCTCTGAGTAAGTTGGCCCGTCTTCAAAAAAAGTCGCTTTTACATTATAAGTACCAAATGTATTCAACCTACGTAATGCAAAATATAGTCAAAATTTATGTGTAGATATAATGTGTATTCTGAATAAGGGTTATATTTATGAAATGCATAGATAAAAAGTTATTGCGAAAAAACCGTGTTACAGATGCCCTGAATTTCATAGTAGTGCACTTACGTAGTACTTTTTACTTTGCGTTCTTCATGTCCTTCCACAAATTTGTTTGCATATACCAGTACTTCTCCATCAGATCGATATACATTTTTGAGGTTATATATATATATATATATATATATATATATATATATATATATATATATATATGTAATGATGTATGTATGTATGTATGTATGTATGTATGTAGTATGTATGTATGTATGTATGTATGTATGTATATACTCTCCTTCAAGGAAAAATGTATGGTTAAACACACACACACACATAAATATATGTACAAGGTCTGGTTTCAGTAATGAAATAACTTTTTAATACAAATACTTTTTAGACAAATGTTACCCTTCCAGACTTTTTTTTTATACATGTTTAGATAAATTTCTGAATAATAAGTATAAACCCAAATTACAGATAACTACAGTTCCTAAGATGACGTCTTTCGCCAGTCTCCCTGTGGTTCATGATAGGTCTTTTTACAACACTTTAGAATAACCTAATTCAACATTGCACCTGCCATCACTGTAAATTGATTCCGGTTAATCCCTTTCATATTGAATCATTATTCCAGCACAAAGACAAAATGAGCTCTCTTATGACATCAAAACGTTGATTTATTGCCCCCGATGTAGTCAGGGGAGATACGTGGGCGCCTCACGCCGCCTACTGAAAGGGCGAATTGATTGTCATAGGGGGGTCAGTTATAGAACTGGAGTCAAACTATCTTATCCAGAGTTCTCAAATATTCAAGAACGCGTCAAAAGGTGTAAACATATAAATAAATGGACGATGCTTGATGTCATAAGAGGGCTCATTTTGTCTTTGTACTGGAATGGCAGGTGCATATTGTTGAATTAGGTTATTCAAAGTGTTGTAAAGAGACCTATCATGAACCACAGGGAGACTGGCGGAAAACGTCATCTTAGGAACTGTAGTTATCTGTAATTTGGGTTTATACTTATTATTCAGAAATTTATTTAAACATGTATAAAAAAGTCTGGAAGAGAAACAATTGTCTGAAAAGTATTTGTACAAAAAAGTTATTTCATTATTGAAGCCAGACCTTGTGCATATGTTTATGTGTGTATGTATGTGTGCGTTTTAACCACAAATTTTTCTTTTTGGCAGGTTGGTCTCCTTCAGTCCTTTAGGATGAAGTTGCTAGTCAATATCCTTTATATGTCTGGTTGCGACCTCCATGGTCATCTGACTACTAGGTTCATAGCTTATTAATTTGGTCAACAGAAGCTCATAAACAGAAGCGTGCCCATTCATCTGTTCTTGTCCTGAAGCGAGCCTGGGACATCTTCAGTGGGAGATGAGAAAGCTTATGATCAAACTACGCTCATATATATATATATATATATATATATATATATATATATATATATATATATATATATATATATATATACTTATCACATCACCGTGATTCATATAGATCATTCGAGCTACAAATGTCCTTTAACATCTAATTCGCTCTAACCTCGGAATTTATATATTTTCATATATGTACCGAAGGGGAATTTTTAGTTGATAATAATTTCGTTCGACTTCATAACGTCACTAGGCCGTCCTGATTTCGTTCCCGTCCACTGGACGGTGGTTCGATCCCATGAGGGGACGAAATTGTTATCAACTAAAAATTCCCCTTCGGTACATATATGAAAATATATCAATTCCGAGGTAGAGCGAATTAGATATTAAAGGACATTTGTAGCTCGAATGATCTATATGAATCACGGTGATGTGATAAGTATTTATTTATATATATAGACTACATATATATATAGATATATATATATATTAATATACCAGTATTATATTATATAATATATACTATTTAATATATATATATCTTATATATATATATATAATATATATATATATACATATAGGCTGTAACACGAGTTTATGCAAAGATTTTTGGGATATGAAAGAGTGTATGTATAGATAGAATATACTGGTCACTTTTTACCAAATACGTATGTCATTGTAATAGCCGCAATGCCGTCTTAACTTCCCGAATTCTTGATATCGAAATTGAGTACAGAACCTGATCATTATGAAGAATTTCTTGGTAACTCATATTGCTTGTGGTATAGAGGGTTTTTAGCAAAAGTGCCTTAGCATCAGCTTTTCAATTTCACTGGCGCTTCAGAAAAGACCATTTTGAAATTTTCATGTTCAGTAGTGAAGGTACATTATTCTCTCCTATACGAAGAAGATACATTAGATTCATAGGCTTCGCTCCCTTTTTTGCGACAAAAACACTCAATAGTGCTTGTGGGGGTGGATGAAAGTGATTTGTTTCATGTTAACGAGTAGATGTTACTGTCTAAAAGTGCTTTGTACTGCTGCAGTTATTCGTATTCCTCTTGTTAAAACGATGCTATCTGTACACTGATGCTGCCATATCGGAAAGCCACACTACCTTTTATTTGTCTCACAACCTAGCGGCTATGTGTGTATGCGTTTGTTTGTATGTGTGTGGTGAAACTACTTGGTGACACTATAAGTAAAACGGCAATTAATTAAGAAAACATGAAATACTATGATAGAGAGGATGGAATACTCATTACTGAAGGCGGAAAAATCACTCGGGTATCTCCACAATGACCCTACAAGGATGAATAACGCTTGGAATAGTGGATGCGACGATTTTTTTTTTCTGTAACACCAAATGTGGAATTTTCTCGTAGATTTTATTTTAATTAAGTTATCATGCATAAAACTTTTACTGTTTAAAAGTCGAATCTTTCGTATATTTTATTTTGCTTGTAATTCTCGTCATATACCATTTTCTTACCTATTTTGATACTAATAATTGTCATGCAGTTCGCATTAAAAGGGGTTTTGAAATTGAGTTCCTAAGTCTCAAAGTCAGAAAAAGTATGAAGCAACAAAGTCAGAAATCCAAATTGAGAAAAAAAAAAAAAAAAAAAAAACGTTTGAGGAGGCAATGGTCTCCGATATGGTGTTTGAAATATATAAAAAGGTAACTTCGTATCGTCAGCTAGAATCCTCCCTTCATCATTTTTAAGCAAAAACTTCTAAGAAGACTTTAAGCTCGACTACTTCTAATTTCTGGTCCCCTTGATACCGTGTCGTCAAATGGAACTTCGATAATTATTTTTATTTTTCATTGCTGAAACTTCCATTTATCACTCATTTGTCGGTAAATTGATTTGTTCTGGAGGCAATGAACACATTAGGTCTCCTGCTGTATAATCCTAGAGCAAATAAAAGGTTGTTCTGCAATTAATCATGACGCTGATTATGGTGATAAATGTAAAGCTACCGCTGGTATCATCATCCTTGTTAATGTCATTCTGGATTTTTCATAAATAAAAAAAGAGGGAACTTTGATTAATCATCACCGCTTCCTGTATTCTTTAAGTGTATCTGCGCTGAATTTGATGACTTATTATGACACAATTTTGGCTTCCCCATCGGACTTATTCAAGGTGGCACTTTCTCATCGTATCTCTTTAATACACAAACGGGTTGGGAGAACGTTAACATCGACTCGTTTCAAACCGGATGCACTATCGACGAATTCAAGGGAAAAAAAAAAAAAAATAAAAAACAAAACCGCCTCCCATCAGCCAAGGTCTGAGGCAATGAATCGATATCTCCCATAGGTAAGCAGACGAATATAACAAAATTAACCACGAAGCCAAGACCCAGTTCATAGCATTCCTCATAATATCGCTTTCGCACGTTGAAGAGCGACTGATATTCTGTTCCATTATGACTTTCTTACAGGTCTGACAAATTCGCATCGACAAAACCTGATAGAGATTGTTATAGATCCCGGCCTAGATAATTTAAAGATAATCGACAAGCAAACTCGTCCATTCTGATCATTAGAGTAGGAAGTAGCGGCAACCGCAAATCCAAAACATCTTGACTCAAGTGAGAAAGAAGATCAAGACTGAGGGGAGAATGGGAAGACGAGGCCCTTTTTTTATATATTTTTTTTATTTATTTTTTTTTTTACTCTGCGGGTAATCTCGAGTCACCTTCTTTCCACTGTTATTGCCGTCGTAATTTATTCATTTCCATTGAAGTCCTGCAGCTGATGGACATATTTGTTTGACCTGTTATCTATGATCCGGTTATGCTTTCATTACTGTTTTATGTGATCCCCTCCCCATATTTTTTCCTCCTCGTGTATGGTTACTGACCTTCAGGTTATTCTTAGCAGTAGTCTTAATGACAAGCTGCTCATTTGACCTAAAAAAAAAGTTGTTAACGAAAACCTCTTGCACAGAGACTTGAAGTGCTGACCGGTGAAGAGCCATTCCAACGCTGTTTGCGCTCACTTTCGTTTTGTCCACCGGTTCAGATTTCCAAAGAAGTCGCTGTTTTTTCCCCATTATCAGTACTTATTTTTCTCTCATTTCCCTTGCGTTAGGGGCTTTGGATGGTTCTCTAGTTCCTTTGTTGCGATGATTACTTCAAATGCTATTCGGCCATGTCAGCTAATCTCAATGATACCTTGATGTGCACACCAAATATATTATTATTATTATTATTATTATTTTTATTTATTATTATTCACAGTCAATAAAATGGGAAAGTAAATCCACAGTAGTTTGTATGTATGCTTTTGGTTTTTGTTTTTATTTGTTATTGATTTTTTTTAATATACACAAAATCAAACAGGGATACTACTGTGGATTTTCCCAATATTATTATTATTATTATTATTACAGCTATGAGTAAGGATATGAGCGTAATTGCTGAATTTTATATTGAGGTATTACGCAAAAAGGGTATAATAATTGTTATTTCAAATACCACCTGAAGTTTCCAGATTCCTGCTTCCCTTCCGCCTATGCCTTTTGCTCCGAGAACCAATTGTTCCCTCTTATATTCCTTCAAAGGAAAATGATGACACTTATCTCGAGAAGAAGTCAAAACTACGGCTCAGCTCCACATTAAGCAATTTCCGTTGGTAAATTATTTGGCCACGGTGATAGGTAATAATTTATTTCAGCCTACGCATACGCATACATGTCGAGTATGCTTAAATATTGTTTTCATGCCATTGGCTTCTTATCTCTTACATAATTGAATCTCCTTATTAGCCTCTATTTACTATTGTGCATTCCGTTAGCCCTGCAGCGGGATGGATGTGCGTTAGTTTTTAATAGTCCAATGGCCTGTAAAACTTTCATCCTCGCCAATGACCCAGTATTCATCCACCTCCTGCACCCGAAAAGCAGTGGGGGCGGGGTGAAAGTGGTTTTCCTGTCGCCATCATCTACTCACTCTCCGTTTGGGAAACGAATTGTTCATCACCCTTAGAACTATTCATGATAATCGTTTTGCTTTTGCAGTAATTACCTTAGCTTTCTGGTTGGTTATGTTAGTGCCGGTGTTTTCAGGATACAAGTAAATCATTGAATACTTGGAGCCATGACTAACGGAACCCATGTGGACAAAACTAGGAAGGAACATAAGGTAATTCCTGAAAAAATAAATGAAAATGATTATCATGAGCATTACCAGAAGCGATACACAAATCTCTCTCCTAAACAGATGAAAGTAACTGAAATATGCAAGTAGATCTGTACTCTTCGGTTGCTGGATTTGAATGACTGTTGAGTAATTCTCGAGGTTTCATTCTTACAGTCCATGCACTTCCCATTGCAGGGCTATCGTGGTTCATCGCCATAAACAGAGATTAATAAGGAAACTGAATTATGTAATGGCTAAGATGTCAACGGAGGAAAACCATATACAAGATAAATACTAAGCGTTAGTACAGTATCTGATCTCGACTATGTGAATGTACTACACCGGGATATAAACCCTCATGTGTCCGTTTGGTCAAATGGTTATGTACTTTGTTTGTTTGGTTTTCCCTTTCGCTATTATGCCTTAGCTCTACTATTGGAACTTCCTCATTGTTCAAAGTTACATTTATATTATATACGCTGATTTGCTAGTTCTAACGATTGATCGTCAATATATATATATATATATATAATATATATATATATATATATATATATATATATATACATATTTATATGTATATAATATAACTTGATCACGAAATATATAAAAGGTGATGCTATGTATAAATATAGGTAATGCCACGGAGGAAAATGAAAAGACAAGAACTGCCGAGATCTTTCGGTCTTAACGACCTTTTACTTATCATTATAATTCATTACAAATATTGTGCACACACTCGTATATACACAAACACACATATATACGTATATATATATATATATATATATATATATATATATATATATATATACATGTATGTGTATGTGTATATACGAGTGTGTGAATAATATTTGTAATGAATGCATGATACTATATAATCTATATTTAATATTCTGAAATTTGTTATAACAAATATGATATTATCGCCCTACCGTTCGTGAAACACAATATTCAAGAGCTGCATTAACTCGGTATCGGTGACGTATCAAGAAATAGAAGTTAATTAACAATTTCATGCACGTTGTTATGCGTTTCATCTGTAATATACTGTATCAGGATGTTGCAGTGATAAATAATGCTCTCCTTATTCATATAAAGTTCTTGTCTTTACTACTACTATCACTATTACTAAAACTACTGCTTCTGCTACAACTACTACTGCTACTTCTACTGCTAAAGCGGATAATACGTGAACAAAAATATTTGTTATTGGTTGGTGATGCATTCAACGGTTTTAGTTGGGAGCCCATTTATAAAACTTCCACTTATTAACGCATTTCGTTATTAAGTTCAGCGTTAAACTCCTTTTAGGATATCAGTATGTGAACTCGCACTTGATGTTTCCATTGAAAATGGTAATTATGGCTGGTAGGTGTAGCACTGAAAAGCCGCGGCAGCAACTGAATCTTTGTAATGTCCATAAATATTTCCCAAACGTAAATGGAAAGTGATACGCACTACTATTTACTTGTCACATTATTAGCTTTAGAGTGTTCGTTATAACTGTGTGCTTTTGAGAAACAAGAAGGCATACAAAGAATTTTAAGGACGAAAAAGTCTGTGTATGACTTATGAAAAAAGGGTATCTGTATCATCTTTTAGATTTTTCTGCTTTATGTTCTTGGAATCAGCTGCTTCGCGTAAAACCAAATAGCAGTCACTTTGGCATTCACGCTGTAACTTATTTATTGCAGATGACGCCTTGTGCAAGAATCTTCCGGGGCCTCGCTGTCGTGTCACGCAATTGCAGAGAAGTCTCAGTCTCATGAGCGGGTTTCAGTCCCAGTGTTCAAGTGCTTTGGCTCATTTATTTTTAGAAAGAAAGTGGGTATTCTTTATTAAAGAGACAGAAAAGTGACTTGCACATTTTCGCAAGTCTTACATATTTGATAACGCGCAGGATTTACATTTGTACTCTTTGGTTTTTACACCGCACAATTACTGTTACCTTGATCGTGAAAATTTACCTGATTTTAGTAAATCTTGGTACTTTACGATTTTATATCAGTTTACGTAGACTGTCTTCTAAAATGTGAGTGCGTGTGTGTTTATAGTATACGTACGTATTTAAGACATCTCAAGAACAATTTGACAGTTCGTTGCCGGGGAAATCATCACAATTCTAAGTCGCTTGAACATTCGAGACTCAAGAATTTCACTCCGTAGATTCAGTAATCAGATATAACAACAATGGTCCCAGGAAACAATTCTGAGGGTCTTGTCATATATCAAGAAGTTAGTTTTTTTATTCCTGATGGATAAGAAAGTAGACTGGCTTATTAGGGCAAGTGGTGGTACAAGAATGGCTCTGATGGAATGCTCTTATTTATCGTATTGTTTTTATAACGGAGGTTCATCGCGCTTAACGCCGGTACTTCTAAATATTTTGTAAATGCAATTATTTAAAAAAATGACTGAATAACAACAAAATAAAAGAAATAGTTTTTCTTTCTTCACCCGTGTCGCTAAATAACCCAGTTCGAAACGAATTACTTTCTGAGTAAAAAAATACATATAAATCAAATTTGGTTTGGAGACCGTTCTGGGTAAGAAAACTTTGACGACATGAAGATATCTGTTACTCGTAATTTCATTGAAGACGATAATGACATCAAGGAACTTACCTCCGATCGCTTTTAATATCCGTGACACCAAAGCCTCACTCTACAAATCCGTTCTCACTAAACGCGGTGTTGAAGTCCATCTTGCAGAGAAGTCACGCGTTTTCCCTGTGTCCACTGAGGATTTTTCCCAGAAACTTTGGACGGTGCGCATACACCCTCCAGCCTACGAGACAGAAAAAGACAGACAGAGAGGGAGGTGTTGTGACGGCAATGAGACCGACGAATACTTTATCCCCTCTTAGGTTTTCTAATGACCGACTTTTAACCCCTCGACTTCTCTCCCAAAAAACACGCGTCCGAGACCGTGTCATCTCCGAGGGGAAAGGGGATACTCTTCTGGCAACTCTTCTCCCCAAGAGGGGAAATGTTTCATGTTGCTCTCTTCTCGAATTGATACAATTGCCTGATGTAATGTGTTTTGAGTTTTAAAGCACTGTGTAAGGAATGGGTGAACTTTGCCAAGTCAAAGTCACGGCCATTTCCACGGACAGGGAAATTCGAAAAAGACGTGGTATAGGTAGCAGTCACGAGCCAACACGCCCAATTATCTCCCGGGGCCAATCAGAAAAGTTGAGGGGCGGAGCGTTCTTTTTCTGCAGCCAATGGGAGAACGACATTTTTCCAAGCAATTAATGATAGGCCGAAAGGAGAGAGATTTCGCGTTGCTGATTGTGGGCGGCTTTGGCCGGACACTTTACATCAGGCTTGTTGGTTACTTAGTGAAGCAGAAGACGGCGCTTCAGTGGGCACATTTTATGGGTTTTGTAAGGACCCTCACAGGAAAATAAACTAAGGCATGTAATCACCATGAGTTCTCGAAGCGGCCCTTTTGTGATGTTTCTCAAACTCTCGACAAAAAGGGCGTAAAAGCTTCACATAGAGTGTATCACTCTGCTTGAACATTTTGTTGAATTTCTCTCCCAATAAACAAAGGATCCTGTCTTGTGCCCTACAACTGCTCTTCTTTTAAGGCTCGGCAAGAATAGTGCCAGCATTGACATTTTATTTTGATGTTTCATTTTAATTTGAATATTTTATTAATTTTACATTAAGAGAGAGAGAGAGAGAGAGAGAGAGAGAGAGAGAGAGAGAGAGAGAGAGAGAGAGAGAGAGAGAGAGAGATTCACCTCTCGTCAGAGGTACATTATAGAGGTAATCATTGTTTAATGGGAGGTGAGGAAAGTTTTCTTTCTATACTGTTTGAAGATCAGTTGGTTTCAACCGACTGGAATAGCCACAAAGCAAGTGGGAATGATTAATGAGTGGAGAGAGAGAGAGAGAGAGAGAGAGAGAGAGAGAGAGAGAGAGAGAGAGAGAGTTGGATGAAACCACCCCATATGAAATCCAGGTCCTTTTGTGTTCTATAATTGTGGTATGTATATTTGTTATTGAAGTGCAGTACTAATTGGATGCACGTATCCTTGCATATAGTTACAGTTTCAGTAAAACTAATACTACGGGTTATATTCTTTCATTTTAATTAGCTGTATAACTTCAGAATTAGCTGTGCAACGTACTTTTATGCTAGATAATTGAGTAAACAAAATGAATGAATTCATATGTAAGATAATGAACATAATATTCTTATTTTTATTATCATTATTTTTTTTTTTCACAATGTCCTGACACCTTAATGTCGCAAGCAAAGATATGAATTTGGCAAGCAAAGCAAATCTCCAGGGAACGTAATGATCATCGTTATGTGATAAAAGTGAAAGAACAGGGAAAAGAGAATAAAACTGATTTTTATATTTAACAAATAAGGAACGAATAAACAAACCACAATAAGTACAAATACCACAGAATGAAGGGAAATAAGCATCCAAATCTTGTTTATCCGTATATATCTAATATATTATATAGTATATATATATCTATATATATATATATCATATATATATGTTATGTATGTGTATATATATATAGATATATATCTATAATATATATATATTGTATGTAATGTGGATATATATTATTATATATATATATATTATATATTATCTATATAATATATATTATATATATCTAACACATATATATGTGTATATATATAAATATATATATATATATATATATATATATATATATATATATATATATGTATATATAAATATGTATGTGTATGAATATACTACATGTATATATAATATGTATATATATATATATTTATATCAAAATTACTAGTGGGGGTTAGTACCGTCAGTGCACCTCTCGCGGTGCACTGTAAGCATTACTAAAGGTTCTTCTCAGTGTTCTTTCTGCCCCAGCTACAACCCCTTTCATTCCTATGACTGTACCTTCGTTCATGTTCTTTTTCTTCCATTTTTCTTTCTACCCACTCCTAACAGTTGATTCATATTGCAACTGCGAGATTTTCTTCCTGTTACTCCTTTCAAATCATATTACTCTAAATTTCCCTTTCAGCGCTGAATGGCCTCATAGGCCCCACTAATTTGGATTTATATTTCACTCATTCATTTCATTATGACTTAACGTTCACTTTTATTCACACATCATAAGGGTATAATCCATAAATAAAATGGAGGTTTCGTTTTGTGTTATACGCTACATTTATATATATGTACATATAAACAATGAGAAAATATATATTTATTTATGTATAAAGTATATATATAAATATATATATATATATATATATTATATATATATATATATACTATAATATATATATATATATATATTCATATATATATATATATATATATATATATATATATATATATATATATATATATAAATAGAGGTCCGGTAGCAAGAAACGAACCCGGGTTACCATAATCACAACGAGGTCACGTTGCCAATATGAGCACAAGATGGATTAAAGTCTATTGCCTTTCATACATGTACACACACATATACCTGTCGTTTTCAAATTGGATTAGACCCATCCTCCCACCATCGTAGCCAAGTGGGCAATCGTTCGTTTTTATTGCTTTTTAGGCTGAAATTTATATGTAGAATCTACTGGCCACTTTTTACCAGATACATATGTAATTGTATTAGCCACATTGCTCTCCTAACTTCTCGAATTCTTCGCGCCTTGAGATCCAATAAACACGATTGCCCGCTTGGCTACGATGTGAGGATGGGTTTATTCCAACTAATAAATATATCTGAAAACAACTGTTAAGTAGGTACGTACGAGAGACAGCAGACTTTTATCCTTTTCGTGATCAGGTTGGCAAGGTGACCTCATTATTGTATATAAATATATATATATATATCTGCGCGTGTAGATACTGTATGTATTAATGGTTGACTAGCTGCGCTCATTTTTATGCATTGCCATCAGAAAATGAATTAGTAGTTACGAATTTGCCAAGAGAAATAAAGCAAAATGTTACGTAGAATCCAGTGAGCACTAGCAGTAATAGTGTTAATATTATCAGCATTAGTGACAAGATGGTTAGAAATAACTGTTTGGGACCATTTTAGTGGCATGTACAAGCAACAAGCAAAAAACGAGGTAGTCAGTGTTGACAGTGATACCCCAATATGGCTGACCCATATATGGGTTAATATACGTATTCCGGGAAGTGATAAAATGATGCAAGTTAACACAACATATGTATTTGTGGAAATGTTCTTCGATGAATATTCCATCTTTCTAAAGTATGTGTGACGTATGGCAGATTTCTTTTCTGTTTATTGAAGCGTAAGCTTGATTCGGTTCCTTCCTAAGCTTTTATGGCCAGTAATTTCGACTGTTAAAAGCTCTTGTATTCCAATATATTCGATGTATCTTAAATATGTGGAATATTCAGAATGCCAAGATTTGGAATTCTCTGTCTGTTTGATTTCCTGGATTACTTAAATTTGGTATGGGTGAAGGGCCGGCCCTACACTTCCTTTGGGTTTTAAGTCTCGAGTATATTTTTATTGTTTCATTCATATGGCTTTCAATTTGTCTGTTTTGCTTCATCACTTTTTTCTCTTCTTTTTGTCAGCTTTATGTGATATGTTCTATTTTGAATTGGATTACCAATAAACAGTTTTTTATCCATTTTTCAATAATTAAAGTTCTTCCTTTGTCAGTTATGTAGTAAGTGTTGTATTACATTTTTTAATAAGTAGTGCATTGGATATTTTTAGTGGTTTAAGCACCTTAATTTTTTTTTGCATTTTGTTTCTCTTGGTTGCTTCTTGAGAGGTTATTTTTTAGTGGCAATAACATACCTGTGTTCAAGTGTAATCATTGTTATTTTCAAAATTTTCAACACAAAATCTAACTTTGGAATGCCGTGTCATTTCATATTTCGTTTGTACTGTCGGCCAAAAAACTCTTGGCAGAGTTTCATAATTTTTCGTTCACCTGCCTGACGCACGATTCATGCCTTATTTATCTATTTTTTCTTTTCAAACATGGAAGAAATCATACGTAATGACGTTAAAAACAGTCACTGATATCTTTAGAACATTATGTTATGTTATTGTGTAAAACTATCTTTCATATAGCAAAATTGACGGGAACGAAACGAAGTGATAAAAAACGTCATATCACAACCATAGGTATCCATTACCAAATAGATAGGAGACACCTATCACTAGTAGTATCACATAAACATAGTCCTTAAATTATCATTTCAATATTAAGTTGAAGGTAGTTGAACTATTCCATTTGTTAAATTTTACAGAAAACATTGGAATCTCACAAAATGCTATCAAATTTAAAAGCAAAAAGAAAAAAAAAAAAAAAACTATATCCTAACAGTGTGAACCAGGCGACCTCACTCTATTGCTTTTGATGTTATGTGCACGGGAATCTAATGTCAATGTGTCATTTATCGGTCTAAGAAACATCCCTCGATGAGCGAGAGACAATAATTATTGCACTGCATTCGGTGCAAGTTCCTGTTGGAGAGATATCAAGAAAGCTTAATAAACCGGAGAGAATCATGCATAGAAAAATCAAATTGTTTAAAGAACGGCAAAATTTAGAACATGGGCCTAGAGGTGGAACACCTCGAAGCACCACAAGAGAGGAAGACAATACAGTAGTGAAAATGTTGCTGAGCAACATTCATTTGTGAATTTTGAATTCTAGTGCCTCGTCACGACATTGCTGAACCAGGAATCATGACTAGCTCTACGCTTATGACTGGTGTCTGATGAATAATTTAGATGGAGAGGAAGAGATTTTTAAATCTACCCTTGAAATCTTTAATAGTTGTTTAATGAATAAGCAAACTTATCTTTGATGGATGAGAGATTCAGTTAGGCTTACTCTTTTTGTTTTGTGTTTTATCGGTGGCCAGTGAATACCACGGATAGGGAGGGAAACAGTTTCAATGATCCATGTATTTTTTTTTCTTCAAAACCTAAAGAATACATTTTATTGGGAGATGCTTTATTAACATCGGCCTAATCCTTCCATCACTCCTATACGCCACCTCCGCTCTCTTCTCCATCTCAGGTTACTCGATCCGACGAACTCGTATCGCGTGAAAGCATCACTAATGATAACCGTTATTTCAAAATTCCCCGCACCGACAACGGACGCCTTAAAATGGATGCTTATAAAATATTTTCTGTTCAAAGAAACTTTATCTTTCATTCCCCAAAATATGTGCATACACTCGTGTTACACCCTGTAGCCGTCAAAGAGCAACCATTGATTAAAGCAGTAGGTTTGACTTGGAAAAAAAAAAAAAACATATGAAATAGACTTAAACGAGAACGTCACCTTTCATATTTCTTATCCTTTCAGCTACTTATAATATGCTTATGGTCGAGGTATACATGTGAAACTAATTTGAATTAATTTCTATTTAGAAGAAATGAATAACTACAGAAAGATCAACCTAAGAAAGCTTTAATGAAAGTAAGCCTTTCTTAATGTATCGTCAATTTTGACTCCCACATCTTTCCAACGTGTCCAAATGAAACAGGATGATATGCAAGGAATTCGATAGAAAATAAGACTGAATAAGGTCTGAGTTAATTATGTTAAGCAATTATGAAAAGGATAAGAAGAAAGGCGAACATGGCTAATAAAACAAGAATAACGGGAATAATCAAATAAAGCAGATTAATATATATATATATATATATATATATATATATATATATATATATATATATTTATATTGTCATTTAAATATTCATTAAAATTATGTATCCGATAGAGTATACGGCTTAAAATAGACCTAGGCTAATTATGTGGGAAAATCAGAAGTCCAATTTAGGCCCACTAAATGTGTCATGCAAATTATTTTATTGATCAAAGGACAAAATTATTTTAATTAAACATCGTTTTCAAGGAATGTTAACGCCTTGATGTATTATTTATCGGCTGTAGGAGACGAAATGACAACACCCCAGTGCAGTACGATACGTTGAGTCAAGACTCGAGCGGCAGCAAAGCCAACTTCAAAATCCTAAGGTATGCTGTCACGAAGCTAGAGTTGAGAATAAAATTAGAAATCGTGGACCCATCGGTATATATTTTCCTTACTTTGCAAAATAATTATCTTTAACATGTTAAATAAGTCTACTCAAGTCTAATGTAATTCATTTCAAATATAGCACCTTTGAAAGGAAATGTTATTTATTGTTAAGTAAATAATCTGGCACCTGCATATGGCAATATTTCCATAACGAACAATGAATGAAGAAACTACGCCAATTCTTCGTTGGCCGTCTGTACGTGCTACAACGTTTGGGCTTTGTGACCGATTACATCGGTTCTATTGAAGTAGAGTTGGAAGTATTCTCTGCAGAAAAAAAATTACCAAAACAGTTGTAGAAGAGAGGAAGCAATGACACATTACATGGAGAGAGAAAAAAGAAGGCCGTAGGTTGAAATCATGAGCATCTGCTATACGAATATTTCCACCATTTTATTACGAAAGCAAATGAAATATAGGCTGATTACAAACATTAGATATTATACTCATAAATGCAAGAGATACATGCATTTATGTGATAGGATTGTTAGATGACTATATATAGGCAAGCATACAAGTAACCGTACCGTGCTGTTCATAGTACTACGTACATACAAGTGGTTGTACTGGTTCTCTGAACTAGTAAACGACAAACGTCATCAGTTTTTCTAAGAGAGGAATCAGACTCGAATACCGTTAATGATCGTCTAACAGGTTAACTTTAGGGTCCTTTTATCCTTTCTAAGCTGGACCATCCATCAGGATGTCATCCGGCTTCCTTTCACCCGCTAGATGGCGCATGAGATTCGGGATAACATCCGAGGGGGGTGACGGAATGAACATTCGACGCTTGTTGACTGATTCACAGTCGAATTTTCATTATAATTGATAATTGAATCACAAATTCACTCACTTAACTGAATACGACTCGATACTCAAGTGAATACTTTATCAATAATAAATCTATTGCTAGTCACAAACTCGTCGAGGTTGGGAACAAGGAATTCGTGACGAGCATCTGGCCAAAGCGCCAACAGAACATAAGCGAGGGGCAGGTGTCTCGGTAAAGAGAGAGAGAGAGAGAGAGAGAGAGAGAGAGAGAGAATTGCGTGGTGAGTCGGACTGACATCCTGAAGTATTAACTTGGTTTCGTCGTCTCCATAACCTCAGGGTCCCGTTTCCCGTCAAAGTAGCGAATCACGTGACCGCAGGGTGATCAGCCCTGAACTTCTTTCCTTAAGCCCCTCTCATGTCTCTGCCCTTCCCATGCTCTTTAATTTGTTTTAAGATTTTTTCCCTATCTTTTATTGCGTTTATTCTAAGTTTAATCGGCATTTCGATGTATATGGATAGGGAACTGTATGAATGTTTCTTCACATGGGCCGATTAGCCTATCCTTTATAATCAAGAGCATTTTCGGGGGTCTTCGCAAAATCTTCACACGTTGTTCATTTCTTTTCGTTTGTCTTGTCTGTATCAATTTTGAAGAGAGAGAGAGAGAGGAGAGAGAGAGAGAGAGAGAGAGAGAGAGACTTTTGGAAACAACCAGGTTTTCTTTAAAATAAAAATCCAAATTAAACGTTAGATGTCCCTGTTTTGAGGCATTCGTAAGAGTAATGTGCCAGGTATATTGTTTTCCCTGATGAAACCAGTTGTTGATTGTTTCCTTATGTGATTTCCTCATGTTTGTGTGTGTGTGTGTGCTTGTATGTGCGGGTACTCCAGCACTTGTACATATATTAGTTTTAATTGCATATAAGCTGGTTTTATAATGTTACGTGCATGTTCTTTTATCTGCTGTTACAGTTTGGAGCTTTCCCCTTTTATGTTTTTTGTAAAAGAAAACTATTGAAATAGCTTTGTCTGTCCGTCCACACTTTTTCTGTCCGCCGTCAAATCTTCAAAACTACCGAGGCTAGAGGGCTACAAATTGGTGTGATGATCATCCACCCTCCAATCATCAAACACGCCTGATGGCAGCCCTCTAGCCTCAGTAGATTTTATTTAATTCAAGGTTAAAGTCAGCCATAATCGTGCATCTGACGATATAGGACAGGTCACCACCGAACCGTGGTTAGTTTCCTTGGCCGCGGCTCATACAGCATTATACCGAGACCACCTGAAGATAGATATATTTTCGGTGGCCTTGATTATACGCTGTACAGATAAAACTCGATTGCGCCGAAGTTTCTTCGGCGCGGCGCATTTTTTCTTGTTCCCCATTTAACCTGATTCCTATTGCCATCTGTTTCATAACAAACGAATCCATAGCCTTCATAGGGGTAAGACCCGGCTCTCTTTTTTTTCAGGTAGTTTAGTTCATGGGACGATATTTCATAATTCTTGTGTTACCTTGTATAATCTTTCAACTACTTTCTG
Organism: Macrobrachium nipponense; assembly: GCF_015104395.2. Taxonomy (NCBI): domain Eukaryota; kingdom Metazoa; phylum Arthropoda; class Malacostraca; order Decapoda; family Palaemonidae; genus Macrobrachium; species Macrobrachium nipponense. The sequence goes on along the minus strand of NC_087200.1, from coordinate 110,821,342 downwards.
TTTTTACTCTGTGTATTTGTTAATGTGCACAGCGATTCCCTGTGTCTGAAAGGTAAAGAAGAATATATGAAGATACAATTATAATGAGATGATATGGAGTCTCGGTAAGATTCAGAATTGCCCGATGTCCTTTTTTTATCAAGAAAAAAAGCGTTCAATATATTCGAATTGAAGTGAACGGATGTATCGGAATACGTAAGATACAAATTATTTCCTTTAGCATTTTTATAACATGTACAATGCACGAAAACTAGAAATGGTGAAAATAAGATAGTAAAACTCAATAGAGGCGGTTTTTTCCTTAGACGGCCTGACCAACACATTTATTATTATCGAAGCTTTTCCAGTGTCTACCGCTGTTGAAGGATCGCAAACGATGGTTTGCTTAATGTAGGTAGTGGCTGGTAAGGACTGGAAATCTTCATATGATATTTAATAGAAATTTTATATGTTCACCCATGAGAAAGCTTTTAATTGAGTATCCCATTTTTCTAAGTATATCAGAATATGAATGAAATTCTCTCTCTCTCTCTTCTCTCTCTCTCTCTCTCTCTCTCTCTCTCTCCGTTATTAATTAAGTGCTAGTCTTAAAAATTGATGAAGTCATTTGTATAAATGTGGCTAATCAACAAAAGTCAAGATAATTTTATGGTTGTGCCCCTTTACCCACTGAAGCATCCTTTCTGAAAGCAGGATAAGGGTAACGCTTATTTAGTTAAGATGCTTTGCATTTGGAAGATTTCGTTCTACATTTAAGAAATGATACCTGTCTCATTTAAAGGAGGAAAACCAGAAATATCATTGCAGTAAATTATAAAATAGGGGTAACAAAAAGTACATAGGTGCTAAATTCTAATAAAAAGAGAGAGATAAATTAATTTATAAAGAAAATTTAATAAAAAGTTTTCCATGTATTAAAGCTTATAAGAGAGAGAGAGAGAGAGAGAGAGAGAGAGAGGGGTTACTTTAATACGCAACTCCGTAATTATTATACTTTTAATATGACCACAAAACAGCAGGAAAAAATCCCTCCCCCTTTTACCTGAAATTGGGAGAAAAAGGTCGTAATGAGAAATCAATTTTACCTGACGGTGAACCGTCTCGTGCGCGCTCGAGGGCTGATAAGCGTCTATTAGAGACTCATTCATTAATAGATCATCAAGTGATATCGGTTGTTGTGGGATGCGTTGTGGATCGACACGGTGGAACGAGAGATGCACGTGTGTGGGTCTCTGTCTGTGTGTTTGTTCTCTTCTATTCCTTTTAGGTATCGAACTTAGTCATCTTATGTATATGTATATAAATATATATATATATATATATATATATATATATATATATATATATATATATATCTATATCTATATCTATATCTCTCTCTCTCTCTCTCTCTCTCTCTCTCTCTCTCTCTCTCTCTCTCTCTCTATATATATATATATTATAAAAGATTGCTTGCAGGAATGTGATCAGACTAGAGACGCTAAGATGACGTATACAATAAGTATGTAGGCTAAGTTTACATGCCGTCATCTGTGGTCATTCATTTGTTTGAAACAGTCCAAGCTCCCTGCTTGAGACAACTACCCCGACCTATAATTCAAACGGCCTACGTGATCTGTAGCGTGTCTGATTGATTGTGTGTTCGTATGAAACTATGTCATTTGTATGTATGTTCATATGTTCGAACTACTGTCTGCTCCTTCATAACTTGTAACAGAGATGGTAGACAGGAGAACAGAGTTAGCTATCGTCATTAGAAGACCTGTACCTCTTTACCTAAGCTTTATCATGTAGAGGAATAGGATTAGCCATCATCATTGGCAGAAGCGATCAAGCTATCGTTATTAGAAGACTTGTACAATCATATCTGATCTTCATCATGTAAAACTTCAGAAGAATACATATAGTTTTATATTTCGTGTTTTCTACAAGAACCCCTCCTCACCATGAGTTTAACACTCGTCGTAATAACCAACAGATAATACCGACTTCGTAAATGATCTACAAACCCCCAGACACTCCATTGAAGATGGAAGTGCAATACCAACCGACTTAGCGTAAGATTATCGCTAGTCTAACATTACCTCATAGGGCGCCTTATCATACAAGGCACAAGCCCTAATATTGGTGGCCAGCGTACCAGAAGAACTCTACAACGTCCTACGAAGGAAAAAACCAGAATAATAAATCATGTATCATAAGAAGTCAACGACGACGGAAGCAGCAGATTCTTCAAGCAACATAGTATCATCGTTAGTGAGCGACTTCAGAAAACAACAAGAAACTCTTTAAATGGACGACGAAAGCAAGAGATTCTTCAAGCAACTTAGTATCATCGTTAGTGAATAACTTCAAGAAACAAAACGACGTGTCCTTTTTCCTACGACAACGCAAGCTTCGTCTCTCATTAGAATCATTCAAGAAAACATCGTTAGTGAGCGTTTCCGGCACTCCAAGAAACAAACCGAACGCGTCTGCAGCATCGGATCTTTCAAGGGCTCGAATCATCGAAACAACGCGCACGGGGGAAACTGAAGCCAAACCAGGTCATCCGCTAAATAGAGAAGGAGGACCAAGGCCGTGTGTCGTTATCGGAACACCGTGACTTCCCACAAAAGCAAGCTAAGTACAATTTTTTATTCATTTGGTTTGGAGTAACTTGAGTGTTTCCTTTGCAGGTCGAATTTCGTTATTCCTGTGGCTGAAGTTACGAGAAATTCTTAATCTTACTTTTTACAGAAATTATCTACATCATTGAGATTTCGCTACTGCGAGCTTTTTATCTTTGAGTGTCTGTTTCCAGAAGTTCTACTGAAATATCATAATCATATACTATGTTAATTTTATCATTTTGGGTGATTATTAATCCTTACGTAACAAATCATATTAAACAGTGAATATGCGTTTACGCAGTGGACGTCTATTTATACAGATGCATGGATAGGGTCGTTAAGCACGTAGTGATTAGAAAACACACAAAAACAAGTGAACACCCGTACAAATCTATATAAATTAGAGGTAACACTATTTCGGGTCATGACAATAAATGCTCCTTTGCAAGTCCCGATCGCAGTTTTAGCCTTGAGTTTTTTGAGTTATATAAAATATCGAACCTCAATGACTCAACTTAACTTTAAAAATATGGCTGGATTGCAAGGAATAACATGTCTGTAAAAAACTTTCATCAGGCTAAATGGCGCTGACCAGGATCCCTCACTATTTCAAATTTTAGCAAAGAATGAAGTACAAACAGTTAATATTGAATGCAGTAGTGATAACTTGTCTTATTAGTAAGCGCTCAGTTCCTAATAGTTCGTTCATTCATTGCTTTATACGTAACCAGCAACATAATGCTAAAAACACAAAATACGTTGCCGATGGAAATAAAGAGAAGGATCTTAATTATTACAAAAAAAAAAAAAATAGAAACAGTAGCCCGTTCAGATCAACAAGCAAACTCGGTGACTGTGTCCCACCCTAGTCAAGCGGTCAAGGTCAGTCAAAAACTGCCGAAGTGTTCAAAGCATAGCAAATTCCATACAATAAGCGACTCTAAGCAGAGTGGGGAAAAGCGATGTTGGGTTCATCACATAACCGATAATCTTTTTGTTTTGAATTTAAAAAGGATTTTTCCCTATGAAACACACGACCGTATAAAGTAATCAGAGCAGGTTTTCGTTTTTTTTTTTTTTAATACGTAAGTTTTATTATAGTAGTGGTGGATAAAGCCCGACTGTACGCGCCCGTAAAAATTAGAATATCTTGTTTTATTTTCTTTAGTACACGTAATATCCTGTATTTACGGACTCACCGTCTGTTGTTCGAACTTCCCTAATGAGAAGTCCGGATAAGCGAGCGCTTACAGATACCTCTATAGTTATAAAACACATTGATCTGTATCTAGTGTAATTGTAAGATTCATCTAGGGGTATACAAAATATTATCTTACACCCTGCAAAATAAGGCGTGTTTATCAAAGGGAAATCCTATAAACCTTCAAACATATTAAAATCCGTTTGAACAAAAATGAGACAGTTAATCAAATAATAACTTATATAAAGGAACTATACATTTGTCTCATAAATCGTAACATTGTTCAAATGACCCAACAGAATTCTCCCACAACCGCAGTCGCACTTTGCACGCAAAATCTCGAGAAGCATGCACCCTCGAATGTCTTAGTGCGTGTAAAAAGACTTTGCTGGGAAATGAAATTTTAATCCTTCCCGACACTGAAATTATAACTATTTCCGCGAACAAAGCCCTAGACCACGGTTGACTCGCTGCAAACAAGTTAATAATAGTAATCCACAAAAACCTATACATATAAATATCGCATTTCTTTTATTGTTGGCTAATTTTTAATCCCGCCCAACCAGTCGTGGATGAATCTCTCTGATAATCTATCTAAAGTTAATATCAGTAAAGTCATTCAAGCAGAGGTGATTCAGCAGAAATTTTTTTTTTTATCTTTTACCTGAATACCAGGAAGTTTCTCCACTAGCGAGTGATCTCTGGGAAAAACGGATGTAATTTAACACAAAATACGGTCTAAGGACAAACATAAAGCTATATACTGTATCCCCCTTCCCTCTTCGTATAGACTCTCACTGCAATTTCAAAAATAGAGATAAATGACGAAGTTGAAATATGTTAGTAATAGGAGCCATTAGGAAATCAAATAGCCCATATAATTTTCCCTCAAAACTTCATGCCATAAAAGATCGGACTTGGCGTATCTGCGTAGATTTCTGTCGCTTAAACAAGGAAACGACTCCCGATAGTTTCCAGTGCCAGGTACCGACGACATCTTATCTCTGTTAGGTTAGAATAAATTTTTCACCAGCTTGGACTTACTTAAAGGCTTTTACCAGATACCATTACCTAAGTGATTGTACCTCATACACCGTTTTCAGCACACTCAGGGGACATTATCAATTTTTACGTATTCCTCCGGCTTACGTTGCGCCCCATTACAATATAGTGTTTGGAGACTTTTTAGGGGATAACCTACATGCCTATATGGATGATCTTGTAATCTTTTCTAATACCTTAGAAGTACATTCACATAAACTAGAGCTAGTGCTACAGAGACAAAGACAAATAATCTCAGAGTAAAAATATCTAAATGTGAGTTTTTAAAAAACAAAAACCGAACATGTTTATTTAGGTTTTATGTGTCTAGTCAAGGTCTTAAAGTAGTCCATGGTAAGGTGTCGGCTATTCATAACTTCCGGTACCTATTAACGTAAAAAGGGGATACAGCACTTTTGCGCTGTAGTGGGTATTACAATCGTATGCAAATATGTAACTCTTCAATCATGACAGCTCCTTTAACAGATCTTACGAAGAAGAGCGTAGATTTATTATGGTCTAAAAAGCATCAACAGGCGTTCGATATCTTAAAAGCGGAATAATGCAGCTCACCTAACTTAAAATCCCTGATTTAAATAAGGAATTTTTTTTATTGCAACAGACGCCTCAGACCAAGGGGTAAGAGGGATACTACTTCAGCAATATGATAAACAGTTCTTTCCTATAGCTTTTTATTCACGTAAACTAAAGCCCTCTGAAAGTAAATATGCAGTAATAGGCAAGGAAGGGCTAGGTATCTTTAACACTAGTACATTTTAAGTTCATAATCTATGGCTATCCTGATAAAGTCCTTACTGAACATGAGTCCTTTACCGAGTTTTTCAAAGGCTTTAATCACAGTCCAAAAGGAACTCGGTGACAAATGATCATTCAGGTCTTTGGAGCCAAGATAAGATATCTACCTGGGAAAGCAAATATCATAGCTGACGCATTATCCCGCAATCCCGCACCATACAGCAAAGAACCATTAATTAGACTAAAAGATATAGAAACATCCGTGCCATGTTAAAAACCGTATCTAAACAAGAAAATTCCTTAACCCAAGAGATCGCGACCATTGAATATCTGGGTTGGAGCGCAGAACTGTTACAAACTGAACAAAGCAAGTGTCAACAGTGATAAGCAAAACAATAAACACCAAACAAATAAACACTTCGAACGGAAACAAGGTCCAGCAAGCTAAGCAAAACCAATAAACACTTCGAACGGAAACAGGGGTCAGCGGCTAAGCAAACCAATAAAACACTTTCGAGCAGAAACCCTAAAGCAAAAATATATTTAAAGTATGTGTATCAGAATAATGTAATCAAATGTAATATTATATGTAGGACCGTGACGAGGAAAACCCGAAGAACACAGCAGATGACTAACGACCAGGTAGTAATAATAATCTCTTTCATACCAATTGTCCTAAACTGGTTGCATTCCGTCATCCAGGGTTTCCCTACTATGTCACAGAAAGCCAAATCACTGTTTTACTGGCCTACAATGCTTACAGATATAAAAAGCACATAACTAATTGTAACCCGTGTCATGAAAAACAAGGGGATACACTAAGACACCTGTCAGTTTAGGGGCCTATCCTGTGCCAAATCAATCCTTGAAAGAATATACTTAGAATTATTAACAGAGTTACGAGTCTGACAGAGGGAATAAACACTTCTTAGTGTTAATAGTTCCTTGACACGTTATATAGAAGTAATAGCACTAAAACAAACACCGCAATTGAGTGCATTAGGAATATTTATGAGTGCCTAAATCAGTAAACATGGAATTCAAACCACATGATAATCTGACTCGGGTGGTGTAAATCAATAATAATCTCCATAACACGTGGTGTGAATTCCTTTCCATTAAGAAAAACCAATAATATATTTTATCACCCAGAGTCAATCGGTTTGGTAGAATAACGGATAATTAAATAGGAAGTGTCAATGTCTTACGAGTTACAACTCGTGATATTGGATCCGAACTGGATTATAGCGGTTCTCGCGGTTTTAAATACCTTTATCATTTATATCTTGTATCTATAGAATTGATGCCGTAAGTAGCCTTATACGGCGGTACGCCGCTAGAACACGTTTTCCACATATTGAAGCCAACCATTAATTTATCAAATATATATAAAAAAATATATAAATAAAATTAAATAAAAAAATAAAAAAAAAAATAAAATGGATACAAGTGGAGTCAACTATCAATACACCTCCGTAAGAAGTCGGAAGGGTTACAAATTATAATAAAAAAAAAAAAGGAATCACGATAAAATCAATACGCTTTAGTAATGACAAATAAGCTAAAAGTTCAAACACATATCAAAACCTACTGACATATTGTCTGTCCCGGAATTTATATTCGTAGTCAATGAAAAAAAAAAAAAAAAAATAATAATAATAATAAATAAATAAATAAATAAAATAAAATAAAAGAGATTTTAAAGTCAGGAAGTCTAGAAGTGAAAATCTTATCTATGGAATAATCCTATATGAATCTTATACAGGGCTAACAATATATATAGAATTTGTATGGAAACCTTTTTCGTTAGTTTCAATAAGGAATATTTAATTTAACATAATCATGCAGTTTTCCAACATGAAACTAATATATTGTTCAATTTTGGTACTGTTTTTTTTCAGACATTCTTCTCATGTGGGTCGAGTATTAAAAAACAAAAAATTTATCCTAAAGTCGTATTTATTACAGCAAGTAACGTAACTCTTAGCTGGCTGAGAGCAATCTCCTGCCAAGTGACGACGTCATCATTGCCGTATCAGCATTTGTTCCTTTTAACCTCAATAATCTGCTACACAGGCTTCATCTGTGTGTCGTCTCTGCTTGCAAAAGCAGATTGACTGGAGAAAGGAATGCTTAGCCCGAACTTCTCATGGGCAAGGCAGACGTTAGGTACAAGTGTCTATCGGTATGCGCAATGCAACTTGCAATCATTTCAAAATTAATAAACAAAATAAGGAAATAGAATTTCTATAACATCAAAATGAATTAATTTTTTCTGAACCTCATAGACATTTAGAAGTATCACGATATGGATATGGATTATTTACTTGCAACATTAGCTTATTACAATCCAGGTAAATCACATTCATGGGAAAATGTTACATTTTCTTGAAAAACCCAAAGTTTATATAGAAATTAGTTACATAGTGGGTTTTTCGTTGCATCTCCTACCTATTAATAATGTTTTAAAAGTTAACCTCAGAGGATGCGCACGAGAAAATTGAATATGAAACTTTTGTTAGGGCACATAGAATCATGATTAATCTTCTCTTTGACTCTTATGTTGCCTGGCAATCTTACAATTAGCTCCGTTTTCCACTTCTTGTCTAGTAACTTACTACCAGTAATATCGAATTTTCTTTGAGATTCGTAATGATATCTATTTAGTTTTTTATAATTATGGATATTTTTACAAGTCATCATAGACCTGGATAGGTTCACTCATTGTTAATACCATGGATAAAAAAAGTTTGTACAGCGGATTCTTTTGAATTCCAAAATATCAGCGAATTCATGTGGGTTACGTCTGGTCTAAATGGCTCTCTCCCCGTCTGTATTTGGATGTCGTCTGAATTTACTTTGCCCTTGTGACAAGTATAATTTCACTTGCAGGCTGATTAATGGAACCTGGTTACAGTATCCTGCAGTACGAGAGTTTCACATCGCAACTTCAAAAAACTCGTTCGTCGCAGCGGACGACTACAGTCAAGTAACAACCGCCTAAACAATGGTAAAAGGAATTTCATGGACTTCTTCGAACCGACACCGTATCTCGTCGTTAATCTCGTTTTAATGCGGAATGCTCCGGCGGCTGTCAGAATCGACTACGAAAGGGACATACTTCCGACAATTACGACCCGAAGGATATTCAACTCTACTTTGCTGGCGAAGGACTCGTGCTGGGGATGTTTTTTTTATTTCAGCGCGAACGTAATCGTGTAGCTTAGGATGCAGAGAATAAGTATGAGCGCAAAAAATAGAAACGTTGGACCCGCCCAGGCAAATTTTCCCTTGTTTTAACCCTGTGAAAATAGGCCAGTTTCATTGGGCTATAGGTGGTTGTCTGGAACTGTGTAATGGTCGAAAGTTGTTCGAACGTTAGTTAAAAGTGAAGTAGTATAACCTCGGTCATGTATCCTATATATATAAAGTATCGTGTATCCTATATATAAATGATCATAAATAACAGAATCGAAATATATTTTTTGCGTGTACGCACTAGGAATCTATATATATCATAAATAACGGAATCGGAAATATATCTTTTTGCGTGTACGCAATAGGAATCTATTTAAGTGCACATATATTAATCATAATTTTATGAATCCATAACATATGTAATAAACAAATAGGTTAGCCTATAATCAATCTGCTACCTTTTATCATAACCAATATCTGCAGGTTATATATGAGTTAGTATATTGATTAATGAATCAGATATATAACAGTTAGCATAAACTTTAATAATTTTATCAATTCATATATGAAATTTTTTATCAGTTAAAATATGATTTTTTATCATGTTAACCCTTAAACGCCGGAGCGGTAAATAAAAAAATGACTCCCGTATGCCGGAGGGGTTTGAGAGTGAGCGCGTAAGCGGAAAAAATATTTTTTTCAAAAATCACAGCGCGCTTAGTTTTCAAGATTAAGAGTTCATTTTTGGCTCCTTTTTTGTCATTGCTTGAAGTTTAGTATGCAACCATCAGAATTGAAAAAAATATCATTATCATATATAAATAATGCGATATATGATAGCGCAAAAAACGAAATTTCATATATAATTGTATTCAAATCGCGCTGTGCGCAAAACGGTTGAAGGTAACAAGTTACTTTTTTTTTCGTTGTAATGTGCACTAAATTGCGATCATTTTGATATATAACACATTGTAAAACGATAAAAGCAACACAGAGAAAAATATTATCACAAAATAATGCATGAATTCGTAACGCGCTTACGTAAACACATATTTTTTTTCAAAAATTCACCATAAATCTAAAATATTGTCCTAGAGACTTCCAATATGTTTCAGAATGAAGACAAATGATTGAATATTACTATACTGTAAGAATATTAGCTTACAAATGCAGTTTTTTTCGACCATATCTGACGAGCTAAAGTTGACCGAATGTCGAATTTTTTATATATATATATGCAATTATTTCGGAAATAAGAAAAGCTACAACTTTCAAATATTTTTCGTTTTATTCTACATGAAATTGCGCACATTTTCATATATAAACTCTATGAAATGCCTAATATGAAACGGAGCAAATATTCCGAGAATGGGACTTACGCATTTCGGAGATTTGTGGCGGAGAATCCGTGCGCGGAGGGAAGGAAAGTTTTTTTTTAAAAATTCACCATAAATTTAAATATTGTGCTAGAGACTTCGAATTTGTTTCACGATGAAGATAAATGACTGAATATTACTAGACTGTAAGAGTTTTATCTTACAATTGCGTTTTTCAACCATTTCGGTAGAGTCAAATTTGACCGAACGTGGTTTTTTTCTATTTATCGTGATTTATATGCAAATATTTCGAAAATGAGAATAGCTACAACTTCCAACTATTTATTGTTGTATTATACATGAAATTGCGCACATTTTCATATATAAAACGTTATGTAACGGCTAATTTAAAATGGTGCAAACATTACCACAATCGCACGTATGATTTTTTCGGAAGAGTTACCTCGCGGACGTAAAGAAAATTTTATTTTTTTCATAAATTCACCATAAATCGAAATATTGTGCTAGAGACTTCCAATTTGTTGCAAAATGAATGTAAATGCTTGAATATTACTAGAATATAGGCGTTTTAGCTTACAATTGCGTTTTTCGACCATTTCGGTAGAGTCAAAATTGACCGAAGGTTGAAAATTTGTCACTTATCATTTTTTATATGAAGATATTTCAAAACTGATAAAAGCTACAACCATGGTGTTTTTAGTTGTATTGTGCATGAAATTGCGCACATTTTCATATATAAAACTTTATGTAACGGCTAATTTAAAATGGTGCAAACATTACCACAATCGCATGTATGATTATTTTCGGAAGAGTTACCGCGCGGACGTAAGGAAAAAGTTTTTTCATAAATTCACCATAAATCGAAATATTGTGCTAGAGACTTCCAATTAGTTGCAAAATTAAGTTAAATGATTGAATATTACTAAAATATAAGAGTTTTAGCTTACAATTGCGTTTTTCGACCATTTCGGTAGAGTCAAAGTTGACCGAAGGTTGAAATTTTGGCACTTATCGTTATTTATATGAAAATATCTTAAAACTGATAAAAGCTACAATCATGAGTATTTTTTTGTTGTATTCTACATAAAAATGCGCACATTTTCATATATAATACTCTATGTAACGGCTAATTTTAAAATGGTACAAAAATTATGTCAAAGTGACGAAATAATTTCAGAGATGTGTCACAGATACTTTTTAGTGCGGCAAGAAGAAATTCGCGCTTGCGCGCCTGCGTAACGATTGTAAACAAAACAACACCTTGATCCGTGAACTCCCAGCATCCCCCAAGGCGCGTGATCAAGAGTTTTCGGCTGGTAGTCCTAAAAGTAATTTTTCCGCGAATTTTTAAAAAACTTTTGTATGTCGACGTAAAATAGTCCAGTCGGCACCCGAGAGACAAAAAATGTCGACGTAAAATACGTCCAGTCGGCGTTTGTTTAAGGGTTTAATCTTCATTCTATGCAATTGTCAGAGTACATTAGTATTTTCTGTAGCATATGTATCTTAATGAGATGAAGTGAAAAAACTGTATTATTATATATCACGTGATCACTATTATTTACCAATATCATTGTTTTATATTTTATTACTTGAATCAATTCATGTACACCATGAATTTTTATTTACTTATATATATATATATTCACATAGTGTCTGTATCACACTCCTATAAGTCAAATGCAAGTCAAGTTTGAGTAATATTCAGTGGTTGGTTTTGGTAGCTGACCGAGCTGATGTAAGTGTTTACATAATAAAAAATATGGAATGTTAGTCCATATATATAAAAGATTGCTTGCAGGAATGTGATCAGACTAGAGACGCTAAAGATGACGTATACAATAAGTATGTAGGCTAAGTTGACATGCCGTCATCTGTGGTCATTCATTTGTTTTGAAACAGTCCAAAGCTCCCTGCTTGAGACAACTACCCCGACCTATAATTCAAACGGCCTACGTGATCTGTAGCGTGTCTCATTTTGATTGTTGTGTTCGTATGAAACTATGTCATTTGTATGTATGTTCATATGTTCGAACTACTGTCTGCTCCTTCATAACTTGTAACAGAGATGGTAGACAGGAGAACAGAGTTAGCTATCGTCATTAGAAGACCTGTACCTCTTTACCTAAGCTTTATCATGTAGAGGAATAGGATTAGCCATCATCATTGGCAGAAGCGATCAAGCTATCGTTATTAGAAGACTTGTACAATCATATCTGATCTTCAGCATGTAAAACTTCAGAAGAATACATATAGTTTTATATTTCGTGTTTTCTACAAGAACCTCCTCACCATGAGTTTAACACATCGTCGTAATAACCAACAAGATAATACCGACTTCGTAAATGATCTACAAACCCCCAGACACTCCATTGAAGATGGAAGTGCAATACCAACCGACTTAGCGTAAGATTATCGCTAGTCTAACATTACCTCATAGGGCGCCTTATCATACAAGGCACAAGCCCTAATATATATATATATATAAATATATATATATATATATATATATATATATATATCTATATATATATATATATATATATATATATATATATATATATATATATAGTAAGCTTACAGCGTGGGTCCATAAAACACCTCAACAAGGCTATAGTTTATTAAAGCGTAACGTTTCGCACATGTTCTCTGTTCATCTTCAATCTATAAATATAACATAAAAATCGTTAAAATTTACAAAAACTATTTAAAAAGGAATGAAGTCAAGAGAAAAAAAATAATTGAAAAAAAAATTAATATTACCTAAAAAGGTTACAGTAAAAAATATCCAGTGCTCACCAAACCATTGAAAGGAGAAGGAGAAGAACGAATGAACAAGATCTGACACCAACCTACGACTTCAGTTATGCTAGATAGAGAGTAGAAGCGGAAACGTTAGAGTTCAAAGACGGAACAAGCCGTTTGATGTATAATTACTCAAGGGTAGTTAGGTAATCACTATTGCTTGTACCACCAAGAATGGAGATGCTTTTTATTAACTTCGATTTTACAAATAGAGGCATGGTTCTTTATATTAGAACATTCTGGTTTACTCACATACTGCAGCAACCTGCGGCAAGATCCAACATAAATACCGGGGCATCCCGGTTACTTGAATTTATAAATAATGTTGGATCTCATGAAGGTCTGCAGTTCGTCCTTGTAGTTAAAGAATACGCTAATCTTGAGTGGATTGATTGAAATGAATTGACTCTTAAGGCATCCAAATTCATGTTCAATTATTTAAGTTTGGTTGAAAACTTGCTGTCCGAAATAAACGGGATTGTGGCAAATATAATATTCTTCGGGACATTATAAGAGGGTGTCGGATTAGAGAAGTGTTGTGACAACAGCCTGTTAATTACTTTAAAAACCAAGTTTTTCGGATAAGAATTCTGTGATGGAAAATTTATTAAAAACAAA
>NC_087200.1:110770274-110802774 GCF_015104395.2 Macrobrachium nipponense | reverse complement strand
TGACGGGGCCTCTTAACCCTACTCAGAGAGGTAAGATAGAGCATCCAGACCTTTGGTGACAAAGTTGTCACCCGCTTCACCACCCACTGATCCAAACATCATGACTTTCCTTCTAGTGCTAACCAGAGCAAGAATATGTCCTCTCTGTCCTTTGGATCAGTGCAGACCGGGGTTGGAAGTCAGGGTGAGACAATAATCCCTAAAGTCAGATGTCCTCCTCCACTAGAGATACTCCTACATTGCCTGCTTCTAATGACGCAAGAAAAGACCCAAATAAAAGTTCAGTGGACCACGTAGGACAGGGTGATTTAGCCCATCTGGAGGTCCTCAAAGACGAACAAGGGTTGCTAGACTTAGTGACCCACTTATGCTACCACCTAGCTCTCTGTCCCACCGGTAGCAGTTGCCGAAGAGTGAGTGACAATCCTGCTATAAGCAGATGGCAGAGACCGTACCAGAATTCAAGCACTCATTCCAACTCCCTCTCTCACCTCTGGTCCAAGGTCTGATAGAGAAGTTAGGTAACATGGTGGCGGGACCTGAGAACTCCTTGGATGCATCCAGGTCAGAGAAGTTCCCCTCCACTTTCCCTGTCAGGACAAAAATTATGTGCCTGAGAAATCCACCACCATCCCAGGAAACATTGATCCCTCCATCTGTGGGTTGTGGAATAATGACCCCCTAGACAGATTCAAGCAGCAGCAGGTGAAATTCAGTGATGCAGAGGTCTCCACCATAGAGTTGGGACTAACCAGAACCATCAGAGTCATTTCATGGTTTGGGAGATGCCAGGGAGTATAGTTGGCATAGATTAAGGAGTACCTGAGGAGGATTGACCATTGAGACCGTGGGGTCAAGAGGCTTTCCATCAGTATGGGCAGAATAAAGAAGGTATCTACCATCTCCTAGCTGAGGGAGGTCATCATAAAGGTCTGCAATTTCAGTAGGGACACAACAAAGTCTCCGGGAAAGATAAAAGCTCGTGAGATCAGGGCCACTGCCTTTTCAGTGGCTTACATATGGAACCACCCTGACCAATGTGTATTGAAGGCAGGCTGAATGAAAATGGCAAACCACATTCTTGTCTTTCTGCTTGAAATTTAAACCACAAGCCCTTGGCCTGGGCCCCTTAGTTGCAGCCCAGCATGTCATCTAAAATATAGAGCCCCCCTCCTATGTGGGGGCGAGCTCCACCACAGGGACCCCAGAGTATCAGCCAAGATATTGGGAAGGACTGGTGAGTACAGGGCGTTATGCCAGTAGTGGTGTTGATCGAGTCTGTTTTGTGCACATGGTTGCGAACTGAACTTGAACGTTTTATTAGTGATCTGGGTGAACGTATAAATTTGATTATATGCGAAATTTGGTAACATATTGTTTGGATTTTTCCATATGATTTATCATGTGACTTACCAAACACTTGTTAGAGAATTATGATTAAAACTATAACTGTGACTTTGTTATCAAATTTAATTTGCAATACAGTAATTTGAGGTTAGTTTGAGGATATTTTGATACTTTTTGTGTGTTAGAGAATGGTATTAAGTCTATTGTCATTTCAGCTCTTACTCAAGTTTTGATATCCATCCCCTGTCTAGGTTTATTTATAAACAATTGTTCATAGTCTGAGGCATCATATACTGTAATAATTCCTCAGCTCGCAACACCTAGCATTTTTGGAATGACTTAAAATTTCACTATTTAGGTATTCTTTTTTGGGGCGGGGGGGGGGGGGGGGGGGGGGGGGGGGGGGGGGGATGGCGGGGAACATTTTGTAATAGCTTTTCCTAAACCTTTGCCGCTAGCTCTAGTGCTTTCCGATGAGTACCCCATACAGTTTATTCCAGTCTCCCTTCATCTGTCTGTCATTAAGAAAAGGAGAGTATATATTAGCACATGCTTTACATATGGGTATGGGTGTTTTTGTGGTTCCGAAGATAATTTTCGTAAAGATTTACATAAAAATGTGTAGCAGCATCAGCGATTTCAAGAAAGAAAATAACGGTTTCCAACCTTCTTTCGTTTGCATATTTTTCGAAACATCATAAACTTACTTCTATTTCCAGAACATTAGGCATTCATATGTTCTGCCCGAATAAACTACAAGAAAAAATCGTACATTTGAATTTTCACTAGCTGAAATTTTACAATGCGGGAGTGTTTACTTCTTTCACCACAAGGAAAAGGATACTCGGGGCTGCTGGCCCCAAACCTTCTTTCTCCCTCCATGTTTTGTTCTCTTCTCTCATTGATCATACTGCTTTAAATCAAGAGATTATCCTACATACGATATAGTGATGCATAAATAACAGTATTAAGTGGTTATTACATGAAAGAGGAAGAGTGATTATCGAAAAGGTATTGTGATCACGAAAGAAATTAGAATACATGCATTGACAGATGAATGGAATTCAAGTTGTCTCGTTCTACTGACCAGGGCTTCTTAGACTAACCAGTAACGATGTGATCTTGGTTTTCTTAATTGTAATTGCTGGCTAATATGTTTCTTTTGTTTATTTTGCTACAGTTGCACATTACTGTAATAATTTTTTGTACAACATCAAAGAATGTCCTCAAACAGGTGTGACTACAGAAGAAAATATCATCCTCACATTCGCACTTTTAACTGCTAAATCTTGAATTAGCTTTTTGAGCTGAAAACCTGCAATATCAGCAGCTCCTTCCAGCTACACACCGAGGCCTCATCAGCAGCTCATTAAATACCCCATACACACAATACATTATTCATCTCACTGTTGCTCGCTCTGTGTGTAGGTATGTATATGTGTGTACACGTGTATTTATTGAATCTAGTGTCTCTTACAGGAATGAAAAAAAAAATTGCATTTCTAGTGTATGTTAGGCTTTTAAAATTGGTGCCAGTACCTATAGCTACTCTTTCTCAGGTTATTTTCAACATTTCCTTTATATTTTCAATAAAACCATCGTCTATTTCTGTTATTATCCAAACGGTGAGCATAAGTGTAATTAATATCCGTAGCTAGACCCATCTGGAGGAAACAAAGACAAGAGAAGAGAAATATGAAACCAACAATCGGATCGGAGATAATTCCTTAGTAGTAGGATAGACGCCAATTGATATTCTGAGATTTGATCTTCCTTAGTCAATGCTATACGTATATGGTTACCTCTTATGCTTCTGGAAAAGTGTTATGCTGTTCATATCATTTGCTACAGTTTACTTTTTAAACTCTGTTTACAGTGCTAATTTCAAGTCGGTGACCTCTGTGGACTTCTTCTATATGGAAGGGGTTCATGTTTTGAATAATGATTAGAAATGAAAATAATTGGTTGTTGGTAATGCTTGCTGTTGTCATATTACTTGTTTATTTTATCTGTAAGTGGACATACCGTTTTTATAGCAGTTACAACATGATATAACAACATGACTATTGTGTTGTACTCTCTGGAATGTCATAAGTGTGTATGATTGAACTCGTATAAACATCTCTGTGCATAATGTGAAGGTGTGTGATGATATATGCAACAATTTTGTATGCATATCTCTAGGAAAATACTCCCCATTGTCGTTCGCTCTGTCCTACACACAGTCGGGTCTCCTCCCCACTACCATCACCCCCCGACGCCCCCCCCGCCCCCCCGCGCGAGCACAACTTTCCGCTTTAACGAGAGCGTAATGAGCTTTGAATGCAAATCTCCCCACCCAGCCACAGTCGCCATCTTCGCATCGTCTCCCAAACGCGCCGAGTGACAAAATATGGCAGAGTCCATTATCACTCCGTTACCGCAGTCATTACACCGTTTTCCACTTGAATTACACCAACCGCAATCATTAACCTCTTCTCCCTCCCCATGATTTTGATGGTCACAGGGTCTTCGTTCTTATGACTCGGACGAATAAGGCCAAAATTTAACCTTGTTGTGTACGTGGGATAAACCTATTGCGCGTCCGCGCCCCCCACGGTTTCGAGTGTTTGAGCTGTTTATATGATGCTATTGAGATGCGACTTTGATAGTTTTCAAGCAGAATTCAGATGATTTCGTACGTTTCTCATAATGATTGTTCATTTGTTGCGTTATGTTTATTTGAGTTAAGTGTAAGGGGTTACAGTTTTCTCGTATCTGTTGGTGCATTGTGGATTAGTGTTAATTAACACAGATTAACCAATAACCAATACATAAGTTTAACCTGTCTTTGATACCAGTTCCATAAACTTTGTTGGGACATTCATGGTAACTTCCAGAACAGATCGCTCGGACTGGAAATCCCGGGACGGGGGGATGTGTTGTACCATGGAAATCTGTCAATGGAGACCAGTTGTTCTGTAAATAGCACTTCGTTCGCCGCTCGATCTGGCCGTAATGTCGCTGACAACAAAAACATCCTCAATCTGTTGGGGTAGAAACGCCGTCACCAACACCCGTGAATTATGTCTCTTTCTAGAAGCCTTTACGAACTGGAATGATTCTGCTTGTTTGTTATTATTATTATTAAACGTGTTTACGTTGCTGGTCTTCCAAAGATTGAATTTGCCATTAAAATGATACTTCTGTGAAAGATGTTTTTTTTTCGTGATATTGGCTACGTTGCTTATTCTCGAGAGATTGAGTTGAATTTAAAATGTTCTCCTGGCTTACCGCCAAAAAAATAAAGATAAATAAAAAAAAGAAAAAAAAAAAGAACAGAGGTTCTTTAGCTGGTCATGTACTTTGCATTAACTTACTTAGGTTGCTTTTAATTGGCCCTCTGAGTGAAAAGGATTTGCTTTCATTTTATCTTTTATTTTAAAGGTTTAATGATTTAAGATATGTTGTATTTGAAATATAGTTTCAGAATGTTTTGCTTTACAGACAAATTCCACTGTTTGGGTAATCTTATAAGATTATCCAAAGCATATTTTTGGAAAGTGCAGCATATGAAGCAGATTTTCTGAAGCCTTCACGGCGTCAAATCATATGTTTATCTGTAACTGTTTTTACATCAATTTCTAATTATGAGCTGTTCATGTCGGTTGATAATGGACCATGATTTGACTTTTGGGAGACAATAAATCCTGAAAAGAACCAGAATCTGGTTTGCACAGATTATTGTCTTCTATCGTTGCAATGAAATGTATTCGCATACCTTCATGTGGACTGTCGCAACAATGTTGTCTTGTTTATGAGTATGTTTTTTTTATTCAACTTTCAACATCTGTAACAAAAATTTTCGCGTGTCTTGTATCAAATATTTGATATAGTATGAGAGAAATAAGAGAAATTCCTTCTCGTTTTAAATAGTTTTCACATGTCGATGACAATGAAGTCATACCGAAACTTCCCCAACGCCACCGCAATATCCATTTTCACAGCCTCTGTCATCTTTACACACAAATCTTCTATCACAATAAGCTATCAAAAGGTTGACCAACCTCCCCCGGCACAGGATATTGTTTGGGATCGGGGAAGAGGGCAAAGATCCTTTGTACTGCAAATGTGCATGGAGTCCTCTCATATTCAAAAGGGACTCCTGACATCTGAGATGCCCTCGGACAATGCCCGTTCTCGATGGGGCGAAAGTTAGTACCATGACTCTCATGAAGTTATTCGAGGATTTTTTTTAGCAACCTCTCGCGGTAACTGTTTGGTATTGACTTGATTTTCATTTCTCAGTCTCTAGATTTCCATCGTTGACCATCCGCCACAATATTTGTACTTCGTTGCTTCTCATTCGTTCTCTCTCTTTCCTGGCGCCAAGTATTCTGTAGTCCATACGTCACAGATTACTTTCACACCGCCAAAAGCTTCCTTTCTCTTTCACTTCATCATTTCTCACTTATGGCATGGTATATCTACTCCCCCACCCCTCCTCCCCATCCACATACGGTCTCCACCCCTCCCTTCCTCCATCCCTCTATCGATATTTCAAGACACCTTATTGCCGTCGATGACAGCAGGTCAAAGTGTTCGGCGACCGGGACGGACACGGATGGGTGAGTCCACGGGAGAATGGGCCAATAGGAGCTGGATGGAACTGGAAGGAGGTGGTCTGCCCCTCTGGAGTCCAGGGATCGCACTCGCGCCAAATTGGGATGCTTTTGCTCTCGAGTCCAGCTAAAATCATCATTCGTTTTCCTCACTTCTTCCCAACTCCGTATTCTCACCTCTCATGGCAGAAACTTTCTGGGTTTTCCTTCCCAAAATAGCCCTTCTTCTTTCCTTTCCTCTCTCCTCTGCCTCCCGAATGATTCGTTTGCTCTTTCTGACTTCATATTTTCTTTTTGCCCATTCGGCGGTGATTCATTGTCATCATCTGTCACCCCATCATTATCTCTCAGCCTTTTATGCCCCAACCTCTTTCTCCTCATCTCTTGTTTTCTTCTTCTCCTTCTCTTCAACTCGTGTCCTTCCTGCAGTTCTGCCCCGCATTCCATATACGTTGCCCGTAAGAGCTCGGGAGAAACGGGTATTGTAAGCATTTTGTCGTTTGTAAACCACACATACCCTTTTCTTTGTTGTGCGGTATTTTGTGACATCGACCCCTACATATTCGGAAGACTGATGGTTACAAGAGCGAACAGTGGATCTTGGTAATGTGCGCGTTTATTTATATGCATGCTTGAATATTTTCGTACGTAAGTTCATGAATTTTTACCTTTGGAGTTTGACAATAAAAGATGTTGCATACGAGATCGAATGATTAAGAAAATCTTGATTCAGAATGCTCTGGTTCTTTCAGTCTGGGTTGGTTGGCATATTATGAAGCCAATTGAAACGATCACGTAGGGTAGGAGGGAATATAAGTAGTATAAAAGTGATTGAAAGAGAGAAACTAATGTCTAGCAGAGGAGCAGAAAATTAAAGGAACCGGTCTTTATATTTATACCTCACTGATGCCTAACTGACAGTCGAAAGGTTATGGTTTGAATGATATTTGTTAAGTATTTGTACTCCTATGATTGACTCTTGTTGTCTAATATTTCTCTTGAAGAGTGATTTTTATTAGACAACAGGGTGCTGACAATTTCTCATTACCAAACCGAATCTTTCAATGCGGAATTCCATTCACAAAATTAAATTTTGATTTCGAAAAAAATGCTTATTTAATTTTCCCAATATCTAATGTTATAAAACGACGACTGCGCCAACTTCTTAGACAGACAGATCAGAGGATTTGGGGAAATCCTAATGATAAAATGATTCAATGCCATTAGTTGAAGTGAGTAAAGGATTGAGGAAACATGCTTACGCTGGAAAGCTAAAAGGCAAAGGGTTGAATAAACATGTTTCCACTTGTACCTCTGTCTGGCATTGCATAACTTCTTGATGTAGATGATTTATGTTTGAGTAATAAAATGTAATTTAGAAGGAATGAACGATTGCTACGAGGGCATCTATGGATTTTCAGTTGTATGGAAAGAGTCAGAAATCGCATGTACACGTGCAAATATGCGTAAATGTGTATTACACGTTGTAAATGTATTATGTACCGTAGAACAGAACAGCGCTTCAAGCTCAAACAATCGTTATGTTTTACAGAAAACTGGGCAGAACAAATGTATAGAGTGGCCTGCTCCATCCATTTTTTCTTTTTAATTCTTTTAAGATAATGCACATTTAAAAAAAAACAAAAGTGCAAAATAAGACCGATTTCGTTATTCTTGTTGAATGTACAGGACAGTTTATTTTCTTCGGTTAATGTATCATTTGAAAGTCAACAAACTAAACACTATTTATATTTTGTTAATTTCAAGTTATGCTTATTAGAAAACGCACGGGTGTTTGTTTGTGTAAATGAAATAGTCGTCTTTTGAATATAATTAGTATCGATAGTTTTAATGTTATTATTATTACTATTATTATTAATTAGCTAATTAAAATGTACATGTACAAGAGTATCGTGGCAAGCAAGACATCACCAGTACACATATTCAAAATCAAGAAATAATCAGTTGGTAATGAATATATGTACTTGTTGCTGTGGATTCGAATTGTGGAAAATAATTTTTTTGCCATTTTTTTTCAAGATTGCTTCAGATGACTGAGACGGTTTCGTTACAATATGCTCAGTCTTTGAGGTATCATTACGCAGAGTTGATAGTTGATAGTCTTTCTGGGTTGTAGAGCTGCCTTACTTTAACCTACGAATATCGCTTATTATTTCTTGAATAAAGTTTTAGGGCCAAGGGCACTGTCCCCAAAATGTCTTAAAAAAATTGTGATGTTGTGTTTACTTAGTGGCATACTAAGTATATTGTTGTACTAGCGTAGAAACCTATAGAATTTACAAATTGTGGAAAAAGAAATATTGATGCCAAAAAAGACTACGTTGACAAATTTCAGATGATCAAAAGATCAACGTTGCTAAACTTACAAATTGTAGTGAATTTAATACCCACACACTCGCACACAGACACACACACGCACACTCACACAAAATTGAATTTTTGTAATAGATTTTATTACCTAAATATTGACGTGATGAAAGCTTTTCCAAATTGTTTTGTACTAATTTTTGCAGGTGACATTGGTTTCTTACCATTGTGTACAAGGGATGAATTGATGCTTCAAATTTCAGCAGTATATGGGTTAATGATAGATGATTTGAAAATTTGAAAACGAGAACATTAGTAAGAGTATATATGCCCCTGGGACGTACTATCAATACTAAGTTCTACTACATATAAAATGTACTTGTTTCATATACTTGAGAAATGCAATAAAGCTAAGCTTAAAAACTATTTGATTTATCTGACAGGTGAACCTAATTCTCCTACATCTTGAGCGAATGAAAACTCATAGTTACGAACTTTCCTTCCATTTTGATATCACACCTATCGCCTTTGATTTCTCCTAAAGGAATAGTATTGAAAATCCTTACCTATTACTACTTTAATAATGTTTCAAATATTATAGAAAAATCATTATGAAAAGACAGTTCTAAGAGATTCACCCACTGAGACAGGAACAGCCATGGATGGCGTGGCTCCCCCTGTGGAGAGAGTGCTTAGAGACTGATCACGGTTTCTCTGTCGTGATATGCCGGTCATTAGCGTCGTTTGATTAATAATAATTTACTTACATTTTTTATATTAACTGATTAATTTGTTCATTCTTCTTGTTTGATGAGTGATCTCTTCTTTCTATATTTCCTATTACCTTCTCTTATTTCTTTCCTTGGAAGCTTGAATTTCAAGTCAGTGACCCCGTGGGCTTGTTCCATACGAATAGGGTTCACTTCCTGAGTAATAATCATAATAATAATTATGGTTCTTTCACACGGGTTTGATTGTACGGTATTTGCAGCCAAGTATTTGAACTTCTTTGTTTAGTGCTTGGATAGGTAAGTCAGGTCACTGGAAGCATGATTACAAGTGTGTCAGAACAAACATATAACATACAGTACTCTAGGTTGTAACCGTGACTATCAGTTTTAGAATTTTAGATATATATATTGCATGTAAAATTTCAAACGATAGGGCCGTTATGATACAAACACCTTTGGATGGCAAGGTATTACAAGGTGCCACAAGAAAGTGTGCTCGTATGGCGCTGTCTTTTCTATTGACAGTTGCTCGTATATCGTCAGGAAATTTGGTTTTGGTTCTCTTTGTGCTTGTGGGTATTAGGGTATTCATTTTTGGGTTCTGTATGTTACCCGTCTGCGTTGGTGCTTATGACTAGATTGAAAATGACCAACGAGAGAGAGAGAGAGCAATATCACACTTTGTTAACCCAGTTCCTTCCAGTATCACATTCTAACAATGCAGACGTGAGAGAGATGGAGAAAAGTTGTGCTCTGAAAGTTTGCGCTAAAAACATTTTTGGCCGTTTTATGTGAGAGAGAGAGAGAGAGAGAGAGAGAGAGAGAGAGAGAGAGAGAGAGAGAGAATAACGTCAGAAAAGAAAGAGAAGCTGTATATAGTGTATACTTTATATCGTAGAGAGAGAAGCTGTATGTGAGTAAATGCTGTATATCATGGCCAAGAGTAAATGGAGTGAGGCGAGATGGGGTAAGTCGACCGAAAAATGGGACGAATCTTGACTGGAAACTATGTTTTTAAAGTCCTTTTGTGAACTGTATGTGGACCTTGCAATGGAGTTGGAAGGTCAAAAGTAGTTAATAATAATAACATTTTTATTGTTTTTAGTTTCCTGTAAAAAAAAAAAGGATTGAGATGGCTATTTGTCTGTCCGTCCGCACTTTTTCTGTGTCCACCCTCTTGATCTTAAAAACTACTGAGGGTAGAGGGCTGCAAATTGCAATGTTGATCATCCACCCTCCAGGCATCAAACATACCAAATTGCAGCCCTCTAGCCTCAGTAGGTTTTACTTTATTTAAGGTTAAAGTTAGCCATAGTGGTGCGTCTGGCAACGATATAGGACAGGCCACCACCGAGCCGTGAATAAAGTTTCATGGGCATGACCACCGAAAGATAGATCTATTTTCGGTGGCGTTGATTATATGCTGTGGTGGCTGTACAGAAAACTGTTGCGCCGAAGGAGCTTCAGCGCATTTTTTTACTTGTTTCATTTAAGGTTAAAGTTAGCGAGGATCGTGTGTCTGGTACCGCTAAAGTTGCCAACAACACAGGCCACCACCGGTCCGTGGCTGAAAGGTTCATGGGCTGCGGCTGAGAGTTTCGTGGGCCGTGGCTGAGAGTTTCATACAGCATTATGCGCTGTACAGAAAACTCTGTTGCGCCGAAGAAACTTGGATGTATTTTGTTCTTGTTACATATAGTTCTGTTCATTGAGACATAATGAAGTAAAGACGATGATTTCTGTGTGTGAACTCTTATCATGAGCTGCATAATGATGATAGTAATGACTATAGTGGTAATGATGCTGATGACAGTTTCTTTTTGATTGTTGATCCGCGAGGCTTAAGCGCGCTTTCTCAGCTGTTATTTGGAACTTGACCTTTTGCTTTTGAATTCCGACATAAAAAGGTCATTTCATGAAACAAGTGACAATTTGTCGTCTTGCTTGAAGGATAATGATTCTTTCTTTACCCGAAAATCAGGAGTAGGTTTCTTGAAGGTCTTAATGGGATTTTCTCTTTGTTTGGTCAATTGAAGTTCGGTTCTCTTCGATGAAGGTAGAGATTGCGGAACTGTCGCAGTATTGATGACCTGTCATGAAAAATAGTGAAAAAACAGAGTAAAAGGTTTGGACATTTAAGAGGAATTTGAGGATTAACTCAAAAGAACAAAGATGAAGCAAATCTATTTATGTCATCACTACCGTAAGTGACAGAAATACGGTTGGGAAAGGCACCTTTCGCTCCATCAGACCAAAAATTCACACGTTTATATCTTGCGAGTTAAATTGCTCTCTGTGGATGTCCAGTATTTGTCATTAGCTCTGTTTTTATTGAATTACTTGACACTATTTTGCCTTTTTATCCCTTTCACTTGTGACGTAATTTTGTCTTCCCCAGTTTTTCATTTTTATGGGACACCGATGTATGAAATATTCTTATCTAACTTTTTTTGTAATGTTGATGCTTATCATCTTAGCAACTATAATGTCTCTTGGATTGTTGACGTTAAGTACCTTTATCTCTATTTTATTCCCCGAGCTGACTTTAGGAAATTCATATTCCATTTCAAAGCTCATGGTGCGGAAGTGTAATGAAGTGAGGCTGCCGTTGAAAAATTCTATTTGGGTATTGATGGGTAAGAAACTTTTCTCCTCGAGTTTTTCAACTTTTAATTGAGATCATTTTACCGTTTCTTATTTTTCTGATCAAGCATTACTCATATCAGTACTGACATTAAGGAAATTATCACTATCTTGTATTAAAGTAAGTTTGAGTCAAGGTTGAGATGCCATAAAGACTCTTCAGCTTAGCCCATTTTGCCTATGGTTTGTTTATGTCTATCTCTATTGGAATTTTTTTCTCTACTTATACAAGTTTGACCTAAGCGACCATCGCCAACAGATCTCCCACGCTATCATCAGTAACACCGATCAATCTTTCCACTTCATCAAACTACGTCCTGCTTAGCCGCCCGACGAAGGCCTGGCGCATCTCTTTCCCTCTTTCGATTGCTGCCTTCAGTAGATTATTTCTCTTTGTTTGAAGATGCTCCACCGAAGACTTGTTTCTCATGAAATCTATAGTCTGCCATTACCTTTCGTAGAGAAAGGATGCATGAAAATGAAATACTTTCTGTTTTACACTTTTTTTGTGATCTGAAGTGGCTGGTTTGGATGAATTCCTCAGAAATAATGAATTTACCTTTTGTTATTTCATATATTTCCTATTTTGAAAAGGCAGCTAGATTTCTCTGTCTTTGAATTGAAAGATTTCGTACAGAAACTTAGTTAGAAGGATGAAACATAATTTATATTCTTAATTATCGTAATTTTTTCACTCCCGCTATTATTATTATTAATTCCTGCTAACTTTGTCAGCAGACAATTAAGGGAAAGAGCACGTTAAATGCAGCGAAGCTAGTTGATATGCTGCAGCATTCAGTCCCCGAGGCATTTCTCTACAGGTCTTGGTGACCCAGCCACCGTTGCACGCTGGCATTCCATCTCGAGGCCTTCTTAAAGATGACACGAATTTTTGACATT
This sequence comes from Macrobrachium nipponense, assembly GCF_015104395.2. NCBI lineage: Eukaryota > Metazoa > Arthropoda > Malacostraca > Decapoda > Palaemonidae > Macrobrachium > Macrobrachium nipponense. The sequence continues at coordinate 110,790,224 of NC_087200.1, read as the reverse complement.
CTTCTTCTCACACCTAAAGTCATTCTTATTCTTCTCCACCGTTCCTCTCCATCCTGTTCTTTTCGCATTTCTTTACCCTTCAGAGTTTTACCCCCTTTTTTTTCCGCAGCCCTTTAGTATTTTCAGATACTTTCATCCATTCGCTGAATGGTTGGGTTTCACCAGTTCATTTGGTCGTTGGTGGGTGGATCGTTATGGTTGGTGACTGAACACGTCGTTGATCGGGTAGAAATTGATCCTTATTGCTTTGGTTTTTCGCAGAAGTTATGTTTGATGCATATCGGTATGCATCATAATCAACTTATTTTAGTTAGAATATTTGGTGTATATGTACGTAGCATGTATGCGAAAGTGTATGTCCTGTCATAGGATTTTAATGAAGTATAATGTTCCATATCTGATGATTTTAACCGATCAAGGAAGAAATGGAGACGGCCTTCTCAGATAGACGAGGTTTTGTAATCCTGAAGAGCTTTAATTGAATTGAATATAGAATTTAGACCAAAGGCCAAGCACTGGGACCTATGAGGTCATTCAGCGCTGAAACGAAAATTGACAGTAAAAGGTAGAGGTGTAACAGGAGGAAAACCTCGTAGTTGCACTATGAATCAGTGGTTAGGAGAGGGTGAAAAGGAGGTACAGTAAAAGGAATGAAAGGAGTTGCAACTAGGGGCCGACGGCACGCTGCAAAGAACCTTAAACAATGCCTAGAGTGCACTGCATAGGGTGCACTGACGGCGCTACAGAGCTTGAAAGACGAAATTTAAAGTGGAAATGGTTTGATAGCTTACCGTTGTTGTCTCATTTACGGAGGGAAGAAAACATTGTGCTGTGAATGACATATAATACTTGAAGTAGTAGCTGTCATGAGAATTGTTGGAAGTATTGCTCTCTAAATACATGAAAGCAAAAATACCATCTTGATTAAGATAGTGTTTCAGTCCACTAAAGTTATTGCAAAAATGTAATCGAATAACCCTTTTGTGAGCCTTCTTTGAAATCTGTGTATTACAAGGAGGTAAAGCTTGTTTTTTTTTTCTTTTTCTATATGAAAACCAGCATTAGATATGAAGTATTTGGAAACCTACAACTAACCACAGTTTTACAAAAAAAAAAAAAAAAAAAAAAAAAAAAAAAAAAAAAAACAGTTACTGTGTCGGCGGTTTTTTCTATGAAACTTCTATTATGGTTTGACATTTCTTTTACTGCTTCAAGTCTCCCTTATTTCTTGATCTTTATGAAGCTGGGTCTTCACCTTCAAGTATATATACTCTCACAAACATTTTATATATATATATATATATATATATATATATATATATATATATATATATATATATATATATATATATATATATATATATATATTGCATCATTTAGGGACGTAATTCTCCTACATGCTCTTGAAGTGGCATGTCTATTTATTGATATTCACGTGGTAAGTTTTTCAAATATGATTTTTTTTAACTAGTGAGAAAATTATTGTTTTCGTGGATCTGACTGATTCATCATTATTGTAGTGTCATGTGTCTTGCCAATGTATTTTTTTAAATTTTCAATGTGAATATCGATATTTGTCTTAAAGTATTTAATATAGATTTAATCGGGTATGCATAGTAAAACGCTTAGTTTCTTGTAATAAATAGAAAATAATTAAAAATGCGATTTACGGGAACAAAAGAGAGAGAGAGTAAAAAAAAAAGGCATTTTCTTACAACTGCTCGATGCAAGAGAGAAAGAGCAAGAAAGAGTCTCTGAGCCAATCACGAAGAGAAGTGACATCGGTGATCCCTTGAAGCTGGCGATTAAAAAGATGAACCCCGTCGCTTTCCCGCGCTTTTTATCAACTGACTGTGGCGGGCTGGTTGACGGAGACGGTTGCGCCATGTACGATAATCGCCTTGTGGCTGAAATCCTGTACTTGACACGCCGGAATAGGATTTTAGTACTTCTGAAGCATCAGAGACGCTAGGTACGTAAGAATGATAATTTTGGTAGTTTCAAGAAACGTTCACTGGAACGTAAACAAGAAGAACAACAAAAATGATGTGAAATTGTCGACCCTCTGGCACCGGGGCACCGTGGGACCACGGCCGCCTTATCTTCCCGCCACATTTTGCCGCCGTTTCTTCACTCGCATCGGGCTGCGTTCAAGGGTTTCGTGAAAGAAAATAAAAAAAAGAGGAGGAAAAAAAGACGTCCCTCAAAATGCCTCCTTCTCTCCCGGAAATTTTTATCTAAATTAACCATTTCTATCCTTTTAATTATTTGTGGCGCTGGGGCGTCCCCTTGGGGCGCTTCCCCGTGCCCGCCTGAGGCATATCTTCGCCAGCACACTCCGTCATGGGGGGTAACTTTTTCAATTTAGCGAGAAAGTTGGTCGATCAAGAAGCTAAGGAGACGCCACCAGAAATTGTGAGGGGGTTTTTATCGCCTGCCTGGGCTTAGCTGCCATTGTATCAGGTCGATGGTTCTAAGCGGAGGAGTTTTCGACATTCAGTCATAATAACAACAACAGATGTCGACGTCAGGAATTCTGATTTTCTTTCTCAGTGTTTGTTTTGTTTCTCCATTTGCGAAATTTTGTGATAACTAAGAGAAAAATTATTTGATGTACAATTATGATTTGGATGCGACTCACGTTTTATAATGGTGTTTTTTTTTTTTTCAAGTGCTGTATTCAATCTTGTTTTGAGTTTGGTATTAATATTGGTATTAATATACGGTCTCTACCTTCTTGATTAAATATACACTCCTGTAATTCTGTTGTTATTTTCACACACACACATACATATATATATATATATATATATATATATATATATATATATATATATATCACATATTATAAATATGATATATATATATATATATAGTATATGTATATATTATATATAATTACAGACATACATACATAAATACATACATACACAGGTGAAATTTAATTTAACGGTGTGATTTACGGATATATTTCGTGCATCATTTTAATGAAATGATAATGATCGGGGTTAATAATGGTAATCTTATCTGTCATTGAATGAGCATATTTGGGTGGATGCAAACCCACTTACGTTTGGGGGGGAAATGCTGAAGTACGTGAAGAATATCTTTATTTGTATGAGGAGAAACAGAGGGAAACTGTGGACGTCGAGATTGGAAAGTTCTCCTTGCAGCCGTGTAATGAGACTATCGCACTAATTGCGGGGCTAGAAATCAACCTCACACTGTTATTTCATTACAGGAACAAAGGTTTTTTTTTTTTTTTTTTTTTTTTTTTTTTTTTTTTTTTTTGAGCGCAAAGTAATTAAGGGGGTCAAGTACTGCAGTTTCATAGCGACTTTGCATCCAGTCTTAAGCCTCAGTCCTACTAGGGCTTACGACCTCTAAAGACCAGTTGGCGACCTCTGGTCCCTGGCAATCGTTAAAAGGTGGCACCAAGTATATATACTTTGGGTCGCACGACTTGTCACTGGTAGTTGCTGGTGGTCTTCGGTAGCTGGTGAGACCAATTCCAGTCATAGGGAGTTGTTCGAGCTTCCACAAAAACCTCTCTACGATCAGACTGGTCGCTAGTCTTCAGAGGGTTGTACGTACTAATCGTACGATTTGTCGTCAGAAAGTCTCTAATAATCTTTAACTGGTCGCTGCTGATCTTTTTTACAATTGGTCGTAGATAATCTTTTTGAAGTCTTGCGCTCATTGTACAACTTTTTTTTTTTGGGCATTCAGTTATTACGGCTCTCATGCTTTTGGTCCAGCACGGTTTGGCGCCAAAATTAGATGGATTAAATTATACTAGAATACAAATGCGAAACCTTTATTCTGGCCTAAAACATTTACGTAAAAGAAAAAAAAATTAAAATCAGTATTTTAATGTATTTTGTAATTGTGGGCTAAACCATACAAATAGTCATGGCAAGTGACTAATTGTTCATATGTATCTCGGCTCTTTTGAATTATTCTGTCCATGATAAATTTCCTTGCAATTGGGTGGTGAACTCCTAATTCGCGTATGCTTTTCCGTGCGCTGCTTCTGCGTGAGTGTTAGTTCGTCCTCTCCAGCGATTATTCGATTGTATTGGTTCCACATCTCTGAGGGAAAAAAGCCTACCATTGTCTCTTCTTATTGTGGTTTATCTTTCTATTTCTGCAGATGGGTTCGACTCAACTACTTTTAAATCTTTTAGAGAACCAGTAAAGCAAAATTCAGCTAGTATGTTACACCTCATAACTAGGCGCCTAGTACTAGCGAGGCAGTTTCTGTTAAAAAAGGAAGTATATCTTAGTTTAACCAGACCACCGAGTGCATGCATTGAGGAAGAAACTCTCGACCCACTTTGAACTTGGGAAAGTGAGGTAACATTGCATGCATTGGGGAAGAAGCCCTCGACCCACTATGAACTTGGGGAAGTGAAGCAACAGCGCATGCATTGGGGAAGAAACCTTCGACCCACTTTGAACAGGGGAGGGGGTATTTGAGGTAACAAGCAACATTCCAGGTGGTCAGCCCTGAAACATCACCATTTTCTAGATGCTGTAAAATGTCCGACCTCTCTTGTTCCAAAAAAACTGATGCGACTACTTTAAACGTCACATCAGATATTTTCAGTTTCTGTTTTGATAATTCATGTTCTGATTAAGAGGTGTACGATTTTACTGTTCATATCAGTGGCATAATAAGCCACGTCATTCATAAGAAGTCCTGACTTCCAAAAGGGTAAATTGAAAGATATCGCTTTCAGGTTTTGCGTCTTCCATCAGTCTGCTTAATTATTAACATTAGTCTCGTCTATCCTGACTAAAAAAACTTCATTTTCCAGGTTTTGACAATACGAAATAAAAGAACTAAAGACTCTTTCCCTCTGTTGTAGCTATATTGTCACATAGTTTCTGGTAAAGGAACAATTTCGACATAACAAGGAACAATGCAAAGGTTAAGAATAAAGTGCGCCGAGACAGCCTTAAAAATATGTTATATCAGTTTAAAGTATTTACCCTCTGTCTGTATAAAGAACGTGCATGCATTTGTCAGGTACTGTCAGTTATGCACAAGTTTCTTCATTCACAGCTTTTATTTTCCGCAGGTTCATTATTACAGAAATAAATAATCGTATGGACAGGATATCTGGTTATACTGGGGCTAGACAGGAATGAGCATTAAAAAAGAAAAAAAAAACCTTGTAATGTCATACCTCATCCCGCACCAAACCCTAGGAGCACTTTATTATTATTATTATTTTTATTTAATTTTTTTTTTTTTTGCTCTATCACAGTTTTCCAATTCGACTGGGTGGTATTTATAGTGTGGGGTTCCGGGTTGCATCCTGCCTCCTTAGGAGTCCATGACTTTTCTTAGTATGTGCGCCGTTTCTAGGATCACACTCTTCTGCATGAGTCCTGGAGCTACTTCAGCCTCTAGTTTTTCTAGATTCCTTTTCAGGGATCTTAGGATTGTGCCTAGTGCTCCTATGATTATGGGTACGATTTCCACTGGCACATCCCATATCCCTCTTATTTCTATTTTCAGATCTTGATACTTATCCATTTTTTCTCTCTCTTTCTCTTCAACTCTGGTGTCCCATGGTATTGCGACATCAATGAGTGATACTTTCTTCTTGATTTTGTCAATCAACGTCACGTCTGGTCTATTTGCACGTATCACCCTATCTGTTCTGATACCATAGTCCCAGAGGATCTTTGCCTGATCGTTTTCTATCACTCCTTCAGGTTGGTGTTCGTACCACTTATTACTGCAAGGTAGCTGATGTTTCTTGCACAGGCTCCAGTCGAGGGCTTTTGCCACTGAATCATGCCTCTTTTTGTACTGGTTCTGTGCAAGTGCCGGGCATTCGCTTGCTATGTGGTTTATGGTTTCATTTTTCTTATTGCACTTCCTACATATGGGAGAGATGTTATGTCCGTCTATCGTTCTTTGAACATATCTGGTTCTTAGGGCCTGATCTTGTGCCGCTGTTATCATTCCTTCAGTTTCCTTCTTTAGCTCTCCCCTCTGTAGCCATTGCCACGTGTCATCGCTGGCTAGTTCTTTAGTCTGTCTCATGTATTGTCCGTGCATTGGTTTGTTGTGCCAGTCCTCTGTTCTGTTTGTCATTCTCCCGTCTCTGTATATTTGTGGGTCTTCGTCTACTTTTATTAGTCCTTCTTCCCATGCAGTCTTTAGCCACTCGTCTTCACTGGTTTTCAGATATTGCCCCAGTGCTCTGTTCTCGATGTTGACGCAGTCCTCTATGCTTAGTAGTCCTCTCCCTCCTTCCTTTCGTGTTATGTATAGTGTGTCCGTATTTGCTCTTGGGTGTAGTGCTTTGTGTATTGTCATATGTTTCCTGGTTTTCTGATTTATGCTGCGGAGTTCTGCCTTCGTCCATTCCACTATTCCTGCGCTGTATCTGATTACTGGCACTGCCCATGTGTTTATGGCTTTTATCATATTTCCGGCGTTGAGTTTTGACTTGAGTATCGCCTTGAGTCTCTGCATATATTCTTTCCTGATCGTATCCTTCATCTCTTGGTGTTTTATTATTATTATTATTATTATTATTATTATTATTATTATTATTATTATTATTAGCTACAGTACTGTTGGTTGAGAGGAAATTAACCTCCGGTAATATCCGTTGGTGATACCTTCAAACAACCGAAGCCTCAAATTGAGACTTAAAGAATAATTGCTAAATCATTTAAAGAGTATAGTAACGAAAAGTAAAACATACAAGACTATAGGGGAAAAAATTACCTATGCAGACTATTGCAACCTCTATATTTGATTTTAGCTTCATTACAGAGCTAGGAATAGTCTTATGATGGCCATGAGTTAATTGGTGAAACAAGTGGTTTAGGAAAATGTATATGAAATTAAAAATTTAGGTTCCAGTTGCTTGTGGTTTAAATGTCTAATAAAGAAACATATTAAATAATAATATTTGATTGGCATTAGGCTTTGGATTCATTAGAAAATCTGATCACCTCTGGGGCTCATCCATTCGAAATAATATTGAAATCCATCAATATGCGTTTGAGTTCCATTTTGAGCATGCTGGCAGACAGACAAGCAAACGAAATGATGAAAAAATGCTGGATCTGTGTTCAAATCCATCTCAAAACTTGCCAGATCCTTCTCCTAATGTAATCAACCTTTTTGATTTTATTGTCAAAGGGCCACCTTTCTTAAAGATTTAATTGAAAGGCAACAGTAACGTATAAGAATGAAGCCTATTTATTTTATTGGTATGAATTACATTAATTAATTAACCTTTCCACTACCTGAAGGGAGGAAATTTAAAATCGTTTAAAAGTTTTAAATAATGCGTACTTTATTTGAATTCAGGTTTAAATATTTTCCGTTGAGATGTGGATTCCTTTGAAATATGCAGTGCCATACGATGATTTACCAATAACAAGATTTCTTATTTATATGTAGTACAACTTATCTTGATATGTTTTTAGTCAACAATGCAAATTTGTGATCATTATATCATAATATCATTTAATGTATAATAAGATAATAAAAATCATGTATCTCTCAAATATTTAGAAAATTTGGCTTTGATGAAGATTAGATTTCTTGGTCATCGTAGCCACTATGTTAGCAATGTGTAGGTCTCTTAACTTGCTGTTATTTACCAGGTTACACTCACTCAGCCGAAGCAGTACACGGTCCTGCAAAACATTGAAAAAGCAATGTAAACATATGCACGATATGTATATGACTGGGGTAGTGTTTATACGATGATCATATAAATGTTATCCCATTATCTAAAGACATTTACCGTCCAAAATATTGTTACATGTGTAGTCTCACTCCCCAGAGCAATCGACACCATACGAGATCCAGGGTTTTTTATCCATAATCTCATTACTTGTGCATATGCAGGTACTAAACTGTATTTTTTTTTGTTTGAATGGTAAATCCTTAGTCTATGCATTTTTAGGGATTTTGCAGTGAAAGGGCTACTGAACTGAAATAAAATAGTCATTTCAATAACTCTTCTCTATTTTGATATGATGCGAGACCTGTAGCTTAATCAAATCAGCAAAACCTGTCAGCCTTAGTGTGTGTATGATTGATGATAGTTTACTGTTTCTGTATATATATGAACTCATAATTGCGAACAAAACATTGATCTTACCCAGGTGTTCAATGATGTACATGATATTCTTTGTCTGCTGATCTTTATACATGGATTGACAAAGATGGCACATGGATCTGTAAGTGACGCCAGAGCGTTCGCAAACAGGGTTGTAATAGTGGAGATCACAATTTTCTTGCCTAACTGACTCTTGGCACTTCGGTCGACTCTTCCGTAATGCTGGCTGGCACTCGCCCATGTGGTCCTGGAATATGGATTTGTAATTGAAGGTCACCTCTTTCAGAGATCTGATTGAGCAGACCATGATGGTGCGCTCGCCCGCTCGCCTGTGTGAGAATTTATCATCATAGTCGCTGAACAGGTTCCATTGTTAATTATTGTAGTGCAATTTTAGTACTTTTTGATCTTTCATATATTATAACCTTTATTGGTTATTTAGACGGTTTCTTGACGATTAAACTGTGAGAGTTTTGTTTCAATTTTTTATTTTGGCTTTTAGAAAATTTAGCCTTCCAGCGTTACATAATTGCTCCCATTGACGAGTAGCATCATCATTTAGTTTTCTTGTGTGAACAAGGAGATATTGCTGAAAAGGTGCCTCATTTTTAGAATGAAATCCATTGGTTGCTACTGAAGAGGGAGTTACCTGCTGAGTACATTCCTAAAGACATCCCTTGAGAGACTCAAATTTGGTTTTTGGTATCAAAATTTTGAAAAAAAAAAATATATATCTTTCCAATATCTGCTTACCAGGCTAGAAAATAACCCTGTGATTTGAAATCTTGTGTAGAGGTTCTTACGAAATTAGTTTAGTAATAACGATAAACTGTCGACTTGGACCACTCGGCTATCAAGAGGAAATATATACATATATATATATATATATATATATTATATATAATACTATACGTATATATATATTTTTATATCTATATATATATATATATATATATATAAATATATTATAGATACATATATATACATATATGTATATATATATATATATATTATATATATATATATATATTATATATATGTGTGTGTGTGTGTGTGTGTGTGTGTGTGTGTGTGTGTGTAGGTGCGTGTGTGTGTAAAGAGTGTAATTCTAAGTACAAATATGAATTCGACAGGAATATGTACAGCAGAATGGTTATCAACTTACATTTCTGTTGAGAGCCAAGTGGTCAAAATCGAATGTTTATCGTTCAGTTTACAAAGTTTCTATCGACTTAGCAACAAACTCATATCTATGTTTATCACAGACAGTTGTGCGCTTCACATGGGTATCTTGTTTGGTACCAGCATTATTTAATTTTTCACTCCATTTGATTATAATGAAATCTTGGTTTTATAGAATAAATAAAGGTTATTCCAATTGTAGGAAAGCGGAAATTGGAGATTTAGGTTACTGTCATTCATCCCTCTCTCTCTCTCTCTCTCGCTCTATCTTTTTCTCTCTTTCTGCGTATATTATATATATATTATATATTATACATGAATATGTATGTATATATATTATTTAATACACATATATATATGTATATATATAAATATATATATATATATATATAATATATATATATATATATATATATATATATTTAGAGAGAGAGATAGATAGATACTTACATAGTAAGTGAAACATAAATGAGTCAGGCAACAGGCATGATGTAGGACTTTTACAAGACGCTACGTACTCATTTTCCTGAGCGTAATTCTGGAATAAACTACTGTTTCTTTACACGTTAAAAATGAGACTTTGGAAAACATAGAGAAATAATTACCAAAGCTATGTCATCATCAATCTTGCAGTCTGCTAGTGCCAACCAACATTCACTGGCGTATGTTACAGTATCAGTGCCACATACTGGACTCCATTCCTCCGAACACAAGAAGTCACAATCTTCACTCCTCGCTGAAAGTAACAACAAAGTTTTCCCTCTTGGTCAGTTGTCTTTTTTTTTTTTTTTTTTTTTTTTATTTCGAAGTATGAAGAAATGCTAAATATTTAATAATGCATTTGCTTATCTAGTTACATTTTCGGATGGAGAATTAGTTCCGAATTTATGAAGGCAAAGTTACTCGAAAATTGAAGATCCTGGTGTCGAAAAAATTTTGTTGAGATACACAATGTCAACAATTTATGATCGATAACGCCGTTGCGTTATTTTTAGAATTTTCTTATTAGTAAATTAACAAAAGAGGTTTGCGGGACGGTGGGAAAATGTTCATCTTGTTCAAAAGACTTGGTTTCTTATCGTGGAAGGCCATGCAGATTAGAAGAATTATATTGAGTACTAGATTATTGGCAGAGCCCGCTTGATGTCATGGATGATGTGTGGAAAGTGGCGTATTGGTTTGTTTAGATCCGAACACTGTAAGTTCGTACAAAAATTCATTATGGTACACTTTCAAATGCAGTCTTCAGTGATTATTTGCATTTACAAGATATTCCTAAATTAGTTTTTTTTTAACAACAATGAGGAAATGTGCTTAAAAATTTTCATTTATTATTATATAATATATATAAATATATATATATATATATATATATATATATATATATATATGTGTGTGTGTGTGTGTGTGTGTGTGTGTGTGTGTGTAATTGCAATAACCACAATGCCCTGTTATCTTTTTTACTTTCTCCCCTTCCTCGTGGTCAGATGGGTAACGTGACCTGGTTCTGGTATGGAGAATGCGCGTTCGAAGAATATATATATATATATATATATATATATATATATATATATATATATATATATATATATATATATATATATAAACTTTATCACGTACACAATTGCTCTGTGCATTAATACAGTTACTATCAGGACCTCATTGAAATTGAATAAATATCTCGGTATGATATCCGGTTTCAGTGAGGTCCTGAAGTAAATACATACATACACACACATATATACATATACATATATATATATATATATATATATATATATATATATATATATATATATGTGTGTGTGTGTGTGTGTGTGTGTTGTGTGTGTGTGTGTGTGTGTGTGTGTGTATGTGTGTGCACTGTGTTTGTGTGTGTACACAAACACACATACACTCATATAACCTTCTCGACGTTGATTGAGACACTGACTTGACTAACCACAAGGTTTATCATTCGGTCCTGAATTGCTTTCCCCCAATCTGGGGCCGAACTCTAACCGGCTGTTCTGGTAAACATTCTAAAGAAAAATCTGGCTGTAGTGCGATTAATATTCTAGCTTTTTCTTCCTGCTAAAGTATCTGTCTTCTTCATTGGCGGTATATTAAGTTAAATTATGCTAGTACTGTGAAAATAATTAGTAGATAATCAGTAGCTTTGACTATGAATTTTGATATTGTGTTGTTATTCTTGAGTTTTTATATATAGTTCATTTCTGTGGCAGGTCGCTTTTGGATAAGGAGCATAACTTAATCCACTTAACAGCGTCATTGTAACATTATTATTCCAACGTTAATTTAGCGAATTGGTTTGAAAGTTTTTGAAAGTTTCTGTTTATATCAGACTGCTTGCTTGCGTTATTCCAAGAATTATTAAGATTAACAGTAAGTGCATCACATTTCCATTTTGAGTCAAATTGTCTTACTCTAGTTACTTCCGCCAGTCGATATTTTCTGCTCCACCTTGAGATCTCGGCTTTAGTTAGTTTGCATTCCACGAGCCGCTGTAATACACCGTTAAAAAATGTGAAATCATTGCCGATTCCAACACATTTGAGCTCTCATAACTTACCGAATGCTGAGACAACGAAGAAATATAACAGCGGAAGCTTCATGGTAAGACTGGTAACGCGAACTAAGAGGTATCACCTGATAACACATGGATTACCTAATCTCACAGCTCCTGCGTTACCGGTTAGTCAATTTCTAACATCCTTTTCTCTTTTTTCTCTCTCTCTCTCTCTTTGTCCCTTCCCCAAATATTTGGTTAACATGCAGTGTTTCATAATATTTTCTCCAAGCTGTTTTTCACTTCTTATAGAGATTCTTGGCTTTCTGTTCCACTGTTATGATAGAGTAACGTAATCTGAAGTAATGAAACCGGTTATATGTTTGTTCATCTACTATATATATATAATATATATATATATATTATTATATATCTATATATAATATATATATATATATATATTATAATCTATATATATATATATACAATATATATGTGTGTGTGTGTGTGTGTTAATCGAGTAGAATGGCGATTTCTATTGACGCAATAACAGTCAGAGTCAAAGGAACGCACAAGTACACTTGTATTCTATGTCTGTGTGCAGTGTGCGCGTGTATTAAATTCCACGTATTAATTTTCCTTTTGTGATTTCTTTGTGTAATTGAAATTCTCATTTGTAGATGCTTTAATCATTGTTACCGTCACTAGTCATATTGATTAATGAACCTACTTTCAGAGAGTTATTGGGAATCATTAACGGATGTTTTGTTATTATTATTACGTGGGTTTATTCGATTAGCTTATCGAAGTTATTGGAAAAAATCGGCTCCGAGTTTATGAATTTTTGTAACAGACTACGTAGTTGTGTTATCTACTATTTTTTATTGAGGAATTTATAATGACGTATCTTATTTGCTCAGCGATGCTCTTTACTGGGTACTTTTGTTTTAGCATTACAGCTCATGATAATTAAACACCTGCTTGTATGGGATAATCCAGTGTACCTTATGTTTTCCAGAGCGGCAGCATTTGGTAAACCTATTTTTACGTACTATATATAAAAAAAAGTATCCCTTGTCATGGATAATGATGATGATATTTCAATTAATTTTCGTTTCTAACGCTTACCGAATAAACTTTATTTGTAAGTGACGGCAGTTTGGGAATACAATTTCAATGAGTAATAATAATGATAGTAATAATACGAATACTTCATTTATTCATCCAATAATACAATGTTCCCGTGGCATATAAACAAACAGAAGCACTCGTAGGGAAGGAGAAAGGAAGCTCCGAAGACACCCAACTGTCGTCTATTTTTCAAAGCATGAACACAATCATGTCTTTCACCTTTCCTGTGAGCGCTTCTATATGCTGTGTTTATGCGTATACAGCGCAAGCATAAGGTATATGCTCATCGATACTGAACTTTATTTTATGTGGAATAACATGTAAAAAATCTTGAGATCATTTTCTCATCATACGGAAAATCATCTCTCTCTCTCTCTCTCTCTCTCTCTCTCTCTCTCTCTCTCTCTCTCTCTCCTCCCGTTGATGATTAAGATCTCCTACTGAAACTTAGTTGGCAGTACGAAAATACATTACACATCTCAGTCAGTTAATCAGATCGGTAGATTCCTCTTCGATAGCACGCAATTTTTACCTTTAGTTCAGAATTCCTTGTGAACGACAATAATCATCTTTGTGTAGGCGTACTGTGTTTGTTTAGTTAATGCACTTGGTTTACTTTGCTCATTATGAATGTTTTGGAGATAAGGCATGCTATTTTCTTATGATGATGGCTCGTCGTTATCTTCATCATTTTGAAATGATTCGAGTAAGATTTTTTTTTTTAAATCTGCAATAAGTCTCCGTCGTGTTATCGTTTGGGAGGGAAGCGATGCCGCCTTGTAGGTGACATTTACTTTTATTTAGGTACGTATATGGTTCCGTCCTTTTCTGTGTGTGTGTTTTTCGTTGGACCAATTAGTAAATTAAAGGTCAACAGTTGAGACATTTTTACTACAAAGTGATGAACGCGATGGTACTAATTGATAAATACAATAACCCATTCTGGATTTAAGTATTTGAATGTGTGATTATTTTTTCTGCTTCGGTCGAAATGTGTGAATTCAGGCGGTCAAGATTAAAAGATGAAGTATAATACTTTTTATCGCTGGGTGTAGACTTAAGTCCGATATTCTGTTTGGGCACCTGTGCTCAGTTTCTTCTTGGGATTTTATAGATGCTTCAGTAGCTGTTGAACATTATAGGGTTTGCTCCTCCTTTTATATAATGAAATCTAGCCTTTATTCTTCCGGGATCTTGCTACAGCTTTCGCTTATTCCCAAGTCTGACGTATGTCCAGATTCTCGAAAACTGAATCATATTTCCACTCTGCTAATGTTCTGGAACCCTTTCTATTCGGCAAACGCACTGGCCTTTGTGTTTATGACATGGAAATTGAAGCGTTCCTGTTTTATGTGTTAAAATTACTGGAATCGTTGTTGGAATTCCTGCTTTCATCCTCAGTCTATTGATAACTGTCTCATGAGTTACCTCGTGTTCCTGCAAAAGAAATTGGAATTAACCTGAGATTCAAATGTCAGTGGTACGGATTATCGGAATTAGTTGAATGTTATGTTGTTACCTGGTTGATTATCGTGTCAAAAGCAGTGCCAGGTCACAACATTTTTAGATTTAGATAAACAGAAGGCAACTAACCCGAACAGACCGAGTTGAGCGTGTAGTGGAATTTGTTTCTTTTTTTATCATTATATCTACACAGTAGCATCGTTAAGTAAGATCAGAACAGGAAAGGCTCGAGTCTGTTTTGTCAGGGTCTCACCTGGGGTATTTTATTGGTTGACCTTTAAGAGCAGTAACGAGTTCATCCTCATGGTCGGGGTAGAGGTATATCCGACCTGGGGTCACATCTTTCATTTCTGTTCCACTGGAAGAGATTGTGAGCCTGTCAGGAAGAAGAAGAAAAAAATACTCTCTTTCTGTAGGTGAGACTTTACATTCCTGATGTTTTTGCGGTGTTCCTTATGATTTTAAGATGGCGTGCACTCATCGACTTTCTGGTTAATATGAATAGATCACACGGTTGATTATTTGCACAGAAAAATTCAGTATTGAAACGTACGTAACTCAGATATTTTTTACTAATATTTACCACATTAGCGACTTTTGCATACGGATTTATAATGGCATACAGAAATAATATGTTTGCCTCTTAAGATAACACAGAATTGAATAGATTCATTATGCATTAGTGTTGAATAACAAATAAAAATTTTACGAAAGACTTGTTAGAGAACCCAATTAAAATTATCAGGAAAGCAAAATGGATATCAAATCGCTGACTGTGGTAGCATCTCCCTCTCTCTCTCTCTCTCTCTCTCTCTCTCTCTCTCTCTCTCTCTCTCTCTCTCTCTCTCTCTCGCCAAAAATGTACAACATGCACGTGAATACTTAGCTGTCTCCCATTTTTTTTTTAGATTGCTGGTATCACACATTTATTAAGATAAAAAGGTGCATATTCTGCATTGTCGAGATGTATTGTTTATAAATATTGAAATAAAAATTTATTCCCTTTACTTCAGGGGTTAATCATCTTGGATCCTGGCGATACAGCGAAAGTGAAGAATACCCATGGAATTTCATCAGTACTAAATTCAATGTACCTCCGACAAGTTATAAACATTGCACACATTAGTCAGCTGCAATCTTGAAAATAAAGAGGAGCAGATAATAATCACGAAGACAATAGTTGGAACTGGCGTCAGTGTTCATCATATATTCATGACCGCCAGTTCTGCTCGATAACTAATGAGAAGTCATGGACAGCAATTATCATTTCTCTTTTCATACTTCGACCTGCACTGAGCTTGTGTTCGCGAGCATGTGGAATAGCATTGACAGATCACATTTTTAAGGTTTCCGGAGAGAGAGAGAGAGAGAGAGAGAGAGAGAGAGAGAGAGAGAGAGAGAGAGAGAGGGGGGGGGGGCTATTTAGGAACGGGACTTTTGATTTATTTAGAGTCAGAGAAAAGACACATCAGAAAGATGAGGACAAATCTTTACGATTTAAAAAAAATTAACTTTATTTAATTTATATTATTTTTTTTCGGAAGGTAAAGGTATTTTTGAAGGGAAATGAGGAAATGCTATAGTGGTTTTTAGACCCCATACTGTATAGTGTTTATAAATCATTCAAGTGGTGAGGACAGTCTGGATGACATATTTTCATGAAGTATTGCATTCTGGTATTTTTTGCTCTTGTTGTTATGGTGATTCATCATTGTTGTGTTATCTTTATAATAATATTTCGTTATAGAATATCATTGTTATCATTGGGTTTATTGTTACTGTCAGAGCAAGGAAGAAAGCTACTCACCGAACTTGATACAGTCGATCATAGGTGTCAGCCAAATGCAGACTAAACATGTTTTTGAAGAATTCGTCGAGGAGGAAATGTAAAGGTTCACTTATTAAAGGACAATGTTCTCCCTGGAAGGTGTGTGGTTCACATTTTAATGTTGAATGCGTTGCTGGGTTAGGTACTACCGCAGTCAAAGTTTTAATGCCGCTGAGGGGTTCTGAGTTATGAATTTGTCTAGTATTTTTCTCGAGGATCTCTGTAACATCTCTTCTTTCGTTTCCTGGACGAAGACTTTTCATCTGAAGAAATTCTGCAAGACACTGCGAGTCTCTGCCTTGGATTAAAGCTCTGCATCTCTCGGATAACACATCCTCACGCCGGATACTCATTTCGTCTCCTGCACATGACTTTCCCCCCAAGCGCTCCTTAATGCATTTGGCCGCGGGAGAAGTCACCAAGATGACCACAACGGACGGCTTCATCATAAGACTGATTAGCCAGATAGTTGGATCTTCAACTTTCCTCAGGTCGTTCATGTCAAACAGGTCAATGATCTGCGAAAATTGATTAGTAGCAAAGTCACTAAGGTAGTTACAAATCTTAATTATCTTGCGGATAATTTTTTTTTTTTTTTTTGTTAGCTACTCATGTAAGAGTTCAACATATATTCTGTATTTTCTTCTTTTTGCTAACTAATGTTGAACTTAACGATTTGCTTCTTGATTATTTAATTGTCTTTATTTACTTAGAGAATTCATCTGCTATCCATCATTGTAGCGATATATTGAAGATCATTATCCCTTTGGCTGCTAATGAATATGTCGTTTATAATCGTGGAACTGTTCCATTAGTGTATCATCCAATAAAATTCATTTGAGAGCTGTCAACAGGAAACAGTATCCTAAGAGTCAGTGAATTTCATCATTCGGAAGAAAATAAAATCCCTAATTTAAAAGTTGTAACTTTTTTTTACAGAGGTAATCAGTCAGACCAAGTTTTTATATCCGTAAGAAAAGATGGTAGACATGACATACTTTGAGAAAATATGTCTGATTTTCATATCCGGACCTTAAATAGTGAAAGCAAGTACTTATCTTATGAATAATGGGGGTGGGATTGAATTCTAAAAATGTGAGTTTGCATATACGCTTATCCATAAAGGAAAAATATACTTCTCAGGTGAAGGCCTCAAATAAATTTTTTTAGGGAGAATTATAAAATAATACTTAGAACAATGGTGTTTTTGTCTAGAATGGGCCTGTTCATATTT
Organism: Macrobrachium nipponense; assembly: GCF_015104395.2. Lineage (NCBI taxonomy): Eukaryota > Metazoa > Arthropoda > Malacostraca > Decapoda > Palaemonidae > Macrobrachium > Macrobrachium nipponense. The sequence continues at coordinate 110,772,771 of NC_087200.1, read as the reverse complement.
AATTAACGAAGCTTTGGGGAAGTAAAGTGGACTTTTTCCACTCACCTCGAAACTGGTCTTCGCTCGCAGATTACTCATTAAAACCGAGACCTCTTCCTTGACGTCAGGAGCATAAACAATCAGAAGAACCTTTGTCTCGTGGATTTGCTTTCCGGTTTCGTGCTTTTCTGCTGCAGACTCCTTTTCTACAGGTTTGGTCCCTTTCCCTGCAAGAAGCCGAATGAGTACGTTACGCTTAAAGAGTCAAGGATTATTGTGAAGGTTTTTTAAGCTAAGCTGGGTCTTTAGTTGGAATGTGTATTGTGCTGTAAAACAATTTTTAGTGTCAAATGTAGACAATTTTCCATGTGAATACGTTAACATGAACTAATAACGTATCTTCTAGTAGGCAGAAATTCCACAGTGAAATTCAAGTTTTGCTTCAATTTTTTAAAAGCATTTGGTATCATTCATCCTTATTCCTTAAATAATGTGAAAAGTTCTTGACTAATAGATTTCAGCCACGTCAACCTGTACCTAACGTAACCAAATGATTAATATAATATGCCTCTATTCCTATTATTCATTCCAACACATTTAAATTACATGTACAGAAAGCAATTCATAATACCTTTCCGGCTTTGAATCTTAAATTAATAACTAAAAATCCTAAAACTCTGGGTTTAAACTAATAACTGAAAATCCTAAAACTGAGTTTTTTGTTCTCCCACAAAGGTAAACTTACGGCTATGATGCCATTTTAGGTGGTTTATTGTTTTAATTGTCCGAAATATAAAATTGAAAAATACGTGGCAACAACCAAAAGTTGCTGAAAATCAGAATTGATTTTCTTGGAATTTTCCAGCTTACGAGAGCACTGCAATGAACGTAAAACTTCGTTTTCTTGTGAGGATTTCCAGTTCGTTGCCCAAGCACCCATTGACTATTCATTCTCTCTCCGTTTTTTGAATCATTATCAGTTAAGCAGCTTGTGTCCCCATTCAATGGCCAGACCTCTTCCACGCTTTTTCATAGCATAGTTGGCGTCCACCCTTCCAAATTGGACAACGCCACTCAGTTTTTAGCTCCAATAGAGATAAGTGCTGGTTTAAGAATTCTTTACTTGGTATTTTTATTTTGATTAAACTATTTAAGGTTTCTTTGATATAAATTTTATAACAGCTATTTATACCGAGTATGTCTTTAGTAGATTTTCAATACTTTATAGTCTGGAAAATGAGAACGTCCCGAAAATTTGGACATTAAACGTAAATTGCTAAGCTGGCTTTTTCTCTAATATATATATATATATATATATATATATATATATATATATATATATATATATATATATATGTGTGTGTGTGTGTGTGTGTGTGTGTGTGTGTGTGTGTGTGTGTATAATCTGTAAAAATATATAAATTTATACTTGTAAATATATATAGATATATAGAGGAGCGTGCGAGAGGTTAGTCTAAGCTTCAAGAATAATTTAAGGTGTCCTACTTTCTGGGATTTTCATTTGCCGAAGATGAAAATACGTAATAACCATTGTTATTCCAAATATCGCTGCCAAGGAAGACGCAAACATGACGCTCATTTTGGCCGTCCATACTCTCTCAGGCGAAGGTTTATCATCCATGAACTAGAAAAAAAAACGGAAACTTTTGGTGTGGTGTGTGTGTGTGTGTGTTTATATGATGGCCAACGTATTGGATACTATAGGAGCGTTATAAAATTTTCCTCTTACACAAAAAACCAAGATCCAGTTTACATTACATTACAAACTAGCTTCATCATTGAGCTCACATTAACATTTATAATCAATTATCTCGTATCAGAACGTCACTGAATTTGCTGAAAGTCAAGTGGCCTTACACCAGGTTTCAATCCACATGTTTAAGCTGTTTTGTTTTGTTATTACTGAATTACTAAAATTACTGATTTCATTCTCGTATAAAAAATTAAGTTTGTTACGGTCTCAGGCCAATCTATTATTCCACTTACCTCAGAAGGACATGTTAATCTGTGCAACAAACTGTATTCGCCTGTTATGTATTTTCTGCAAGGATTCTGAAATCGTAACTGAAAAGGAAATAATTATAATGTGATAGATTAATTACATAGGAATAGGAATTTATATATATATCATATATATATATATATATATATATATTATATATACATATATTACATATATATATACATATAGGTATATATAGACATATAAATACATATGTGCATGTATATGTATCTCTTATATATAAAAGTGAATGTTTGGATGTTTGCTTATGTGTGCATATACAACTTTGTGCACTATAGAAATCTGAACCGCTTAACTAAACTAGACAAAATGTGGCACGTGGCCATCATTTGACCCAACTTAGATTTGATTCAAAACCCATCAACGCCTGTTCCTGCACCTGCACCAAAATATGGTCAGTTGTTTAATATAAATATGACCAGAAGGTATGGGAATAGTATGTTACGGGTATGGATATTGGTACGGGTATGTGTA
>NC_087200.1:110745274-110765274 GCF_015104395.2 Macrobrachium nipponense | reverse complement strand
ATACTTTTATGACTCAAAAAACGAAAGATGGATTTAGGATACATGCGTTGGTCTCACTGGACTTGATGGTGTGGTGGTTGTGAGTTATATGCCCACTGAAAGCTTGATAGATTTTTATTGATAATAATATGTCCTTAGTTCTCTTGTGAGCTAATGATGGGCCATTGAAGGTGCCATAGATCTTCTTTCTGTATGTTTTTGTGGTAGTGGAAATTATAACAATAGGATGGTAATTTGAAAAAACTAGGGCAGTCACCTTCCTTTGGGATAGAATGAACTAGTTTTTGTTTCCATTTTGCAAAGTGAAAAATTAAATGGAGAAAAAGTAATTGATAGCGTTAGCTTTATGGGCAAAGAATACTGGGGAGGCACAGAATTAGAGAGCCTCCCTTTTTCTGCAGAAAATTAAATAAAACATCATTCACCACCCAAAATAGGCCAGATAGTCAAGAGCATGTATCTGCTCTGTTGACTGGAAGGCTGAGGAACAGTAATGAAAATTTTAAACAAAAGAATGAGCATAGATTTCAATAACCAAAGATGAGACCTCACTAACATACGGTATCACAAGTTAGCGTTCACCAAGCATTGCAGCAAACAGTTCTGCTTAGAAATCAAGGTTAAGGCTCCTGTGTCAGGCCATTACTGGCAAGGTGGCAACAGCAGAAATGAGAGAGTGATCAGTGGACTTGGCGAGTGCTGTTGGAATTTGAAGACTAAACGCATAGTGTTTGAAGTCAAGAAGAACTCAGTCTTTTGAACATGGTTATGGATATCAAGGTCCTTCCTCTCCAATACCCCTTCCTGCTGTCTGTACATCACTTTTCTAAGTTTTTCTTTCCTGCTCTTTGTAACGCTTCTATTTAATACAGCCTTTTCACCAGACAAATAACCTCGTTCTTTTCACATAACCAAACCATCTCATACCAATAAGATTTACTCTTTCACATATTGTAGCCTTTTTTTACTACTGATATGTATCTCCATACTTTTCACTTTTCTAGTTCTTAATATGCAACATATACTAACCAAAGAATTAACCTCAACATTTATCTTGTTTAATGCACTCACCTCCGAAATGACTCTTCCCCTTCTTTTCCCCACACCTTGCTACTTTCTTAGCTTCGTCTATTCAGTGACACCTTTTTTTTTCTTTTTTTTTTTTTACTCCACCACTATCTGTCATATTTATTCCAGAATACTTTTACATGTAAATGGCCTCCATGTTTTAGTACCCCTATTAACATTCATTTTTTCTATATTCCTGGTTTCTGTTTAGCTTCATAACCTTACCTTAACTCACATTTACTGTTTTTTTATGAACACTTTTACTCTCTTTTGCTCGTTTTATGTTGCGTTAGATGTTTTAAATCTTTGAATTGGAAATATCTTAAGCTCGTCCAGAAGTAGCGATCTTACGAGACAAGAGCTGAATGTTCAGAGTTCCTACAAAAATGCCTGAATAAATCAATTTGAACCCCGTTTGCGGCACGCAGTCCAGCACGTCAAAATATTTAATGTTTCAGGAATCTGGATCAGTCTCTGCATGTAAAAAGGCGCTGGGGCTTTAAGTTACTACCATGGCTTTTCGGAAGTCTAATGATTTATTTTGTAAATCACAAAGCAGTTAAGAATTTGTCTCAACACGCGTTCCATCGGTGAAGACTGAATTAGAAAGGCGTACCATCATCAGTTATTTACTTCCTATTATTTTTTCTTGTGATTAATGTGAGTATTCACAGGGAAACGAAGTACCATTATGTAGGTAGGTCGACACATAAACTCCCCAACTTGAAATATGGAAACGATCTTTTGTTATACTTGAGCACCATCGGTTTGAGAGAATAATCAAAATTGACATCCACTATTTTCTTTGGCTATCGACTATCATATTACCTGATATCAGTTATACTTACCACTCTTTATTTATCATGGTTGGCTGATGGCCTGCTGGTGGGTACGTGGAGTTGTTCTTGAATACCAGATGACTGGTTTTCTTTCCCTGCGATTCCAAAAAGAGGCATTTTTCCCCCGAAAACTTCTTCAGACTGGGACAGATCTCTGTCTGAAAAAAAAGCGTGACTGATGAGAGTTAAATCTAGAATTTTGCTGTATGCTTTATTATAAGGTTTCACGTTGATTCTGTTTTAAGGACAATTATTTTAATTTTCTAGACAGGAATACCACAGATGCCCTAGGTAAAGCGAGCTACATTTTGCTATATCTGTATCCATCGGACAGAAATGAATAACCGAAGGACCTGTAATAATTCATGAACGAAGAAACCATTGACGAACGTGTTTTACACCTGTCGTTAATAGTAAATAATCCTTCGAGCCATTTGAGAGTCATTGGTAAGATCGCCGACACGTGAATAAGAAATGAGGGCAAAAGAGAGAGAGAGAGAGAGAGAGAGAGAAAGGCCGGCGCCTCCGCCGTATGCGGGTCGGCCGTGGAAAAGTGCAATTACCCATTCGGGTCCTTCGCTGAGCGACCTTTTGCAAATGCAGCAAGGGTCTGCGTTGCACCGTCAGGCAGCGGTCAACGACTCATTACTGCTTCATTAAATGTTCTCCTGACTGCCTGAGGTGAAGAAGGAATTTCACGAATGGAGGCAGAAGCTTCCCAGTCAAGACTGATTTATTCATTCTCTCACGGAAATGCTTCGTTTATTTTTTAGCAATGATTTGATTCATTACGTAGAGTGTATTTAACCTGTATTTAGGGATCATCTGTCCATGGGTGCATGTACATATGTTTTGAATGTATAAGATATTTTTTGTAACTATTGCAATAATTGTTTCAACGCTCGAGGCATAATTGCGGGCAGTTGACGGGACGCAGTAATAATTATGTATATTAACCAGGCACTGGGATCGTGGACATTCGATTGCAAGCCTTGGGGTGCGTCATTGGTTATGTTGAATGCGAGGAGAATCGCTTAATCCCTGTGGTTGCAGAGCGTTCATTTTGGCTGACCGAATTTGCGGATAATGGTTCTCTCTCTCTCTCTCTCTCTCTCTCTCTCTCTCTCTCTCTCTCTCTCTCTCACACACACACACACACACACGCATTTGTTTTTGTGAGTCTCAAGTTCTCAACACATTTCGCAAGTGGCGCAGTGTAAGAAATAATGGGGAGAAGTTTGTTCAGTGGCGTGTCATTCTATCATTGAATAGTTCGTGTGTCAGATTATTCTCTTGGCCCCATTTAAAAATTTGGATGAAACCACCACAAGGGAAAGGCCAGAGGTTCAACTAACTCCGAATCTTTATGAGATATAATGGTCATTAACACCAATATAGCAATATAGTGTTGTAGATTAGCGTTTAAGTTACAAGCGTATTGTCGTTAAGCGTACAATATTCCTAATAGGTATCATAATTTGAACTTGAAGCATTAACCTTGATCAGCATAATGCAGTTACCAAAGTTTATATGACAGCTTCATGAATTTGAATATGATTGGCTTACTTAGAAACAACAACGGTTTATCATTGTGTGAATTATAGTTTCCATATTGAAACCTCATAGTAAATAGTCATTAACAGAGACGTTTAAAAATCATGTCAGTAGTAGTGAAGGACTTAAAGCTGAATGTTGATAGTTAATGAGGTTTTAAGCGTACCATTCATAACGTTGCCATAACTGAATGACATAAAAAGAAACACCTGTCAAGTGTTTCAAAAGGGCAAATTTCTGGTAACCGAGGGCCACTTTATTTGTAGGTCCAGATTTACATGCATACTGAGGATTTTTTTTCTTACAAACATTATTTGAAAGTTGTGACCTTCAGTCAGACGGTTTGATCAGTACTTAAGGAGAGACGGTCATTAACTCATTCGTTTATAGTGCACGCTTACCTCACGGGGATGGAGCCAGTATTCCTTGGTGATTGTCTCGTCACAGCTCGTCACATGAACTGGAATTGTAAAAACTGGAAAGAAAAAAAAAATAAATGGCTCTCTCTCTCTCTCTCTCTCTCTCTCTCTCTCTCTCTCTCTCTCTCTCTCTCTCTCTCTCATTCTGTTTAAAATGTTTGTTAGACGTGCTGAGTTAGGGGTGATTTGTAATTGTTTGCAAGTAACTAGCGATCTAAAATGGAAACTAGTTTGATTACTGGATTGATTTTGTCGCGTTTTGCCCTGGTCCACAAGATGTTCCGTCATTTGTAAACAGTCTACAGTGAAGGGTGAAATTGGATTTATTAGTTGCAGTTGCAAGATACGAAAATATCTTGGGTATATAAAAGAATTGATATAGTACCCAAGAAAAAAATGAGAGAAAAAAAGTCATTAACTAAAATGATTAAGAGTAATTTGATTGAATACTTTACAGGGGAAAGTAAGTCATTTTACTGGTAAGTCAATGGGGAGTGTTAAATAAGTAAATGTACCTCAGAATAGAAGATAACATAATGATTCTGTTCTAAGAGAGCGCAGTCTTTAGTCAGTAGTTACTGTCTCAAAGTCAAAGGTTTCATTTCGAATCTTCTTATTGTTACGTATTTTATGCCTGAAGTTTTCTTTGTTTGTGCAGGCTTGTTCCGTATGTTAAGGGATTTTTAGCAACCCCCCCCCCCCCCCCCCCCCCGCCTCCTCAGAAGTCAAATACTAATTGTATGTGTATCATTACTGTTGTGATTGTCCTCTTTGCTCCCTGAACCAGAAGTGTTTCACTTTCCTTATTGTATTATTTTACTCTCCCTATGAAGACAGTTATTAAAAATAGCTGTTCTGCCTTTTTTCTGATACAAGCCGTGGTTCCCATGCTTGCGAGTAATTTGAAAGTTTTTTTTCTTACGTTTTTATTGATCATGTCCCTTAATATAAGCTGGAGCTTTTCTCTACAAATCTTCTGTGGGAAAGTTGCCTTAGTCATATACGCACTGATTGTTTAATTTTTTTTTTTTCTCTCCTTTCTTTGAAGAATTGTTCTAACGATATTGCCGTTATATGGGAAATTCATCAGTAGTAACAGTGTGTATTACTCAGGTAATGGTCGCTTATAAATTCAAGTAAAGACCATTAGTGGTCCGATCCGATTTTGGTTGATTGTTTGTCACCATTGTTCTCCTCCCCACACATATTTCATTGCCTTTCGATCTAGTGGATTTCCATTGTTTGGCTACGTCTCTCTCTCTCTCTCTCTCTCTCTCTCTCTCTCTTCTCTCTCTCCTCTCTCTCTCTCTCTCTCCTGCTGCCAGCTGTCTGTCCGAGTTGCAGCGCCACCTATCTCCCTCCCTATCTTTCATTGGATAATTTATTCCTTAATAGACGTTCTAGTTTTCCATCTTCCATCTTAGACTGCGTTATCTTTATACAGTATTTGGTTTTCGTTTCTATTTAGATCGAGTCTTCATTTTTCATTTCCCCATTTCATTAATAGATCTTGGTGGATCATTTTTCATTTCCCCATTTCATTAATAGATTGGTGATCATATCATTCAAGATTTGCTTGCTGATTTCATCGATTATGTTGACCATCATTTGCACGCCAAAAATAAATTCAAAGAAAGCGCTACTTGGTCTTTTTCCCCAAATGTTGGCCAATTATAAAGTGATCATCCATAACTGGACCAGTGCGTGACTTGTCTTAAAAACTGACAAAAGTCCTTGAGTATCTAGAGGGGGAGGTACATGAATTGAACTTACCACATTTATTATAGCCTCAACGAGGTGAATGACTTTCGCCTAATGTGGAAACATTTAGCAGCTAGATAAGAAATATGACCATAAAGGCAACTTTCTAACCCATGCCTGAGTGGTGTAGTATCAAAGATCTTGGCAGTACTATATCATGATATAAAAAACTTGTGACCCCACTGCCAACAAGGTTAGAGATAGAATGAGACTCATATGCAATGTTATGAATGAAACAGGAGTACCATAGAAGGCTCGAGTTAGATCTTGAACAATCGAGACTTAGCCTGGAACAGAAACTATAATGGCCATCACTCATCACTCAACTGGTGAATGGTGGGCAATCCCGTCCCTGACGTCACCAAAGGACTAACAACCAGTGGTAGTTTTAATGGCAACCTTGCAGCCACTACTGCCTTCAGCTCTTCATTGATCTTCATGTCCCGCCACAGTATTTCTTTGTGAATCTTTGGTTTTCATGCCCTGGAATGACCCATCATGTATCAATTTACAGAGTAAATATCATGCCATAATTAAGGTGTCAGGCAGCATACATTCTTGAATTTAAAGGCATTACCAAATGTCATTAATGAATGTCATCACAACATGAACTTGCTCTGCTGCTCTGCAACAAATCATACAAGATAAACCCATGCATTTTAGACAGCCAGAGAAAGTTCAAAGCCACTACATTTCACTCATTTCCCCCTTCATAATGTCTCTGCCCCCGCTGCTGTCATTTTAAACAAGAAGAAGAAATAAGGCATGCAACACTTGTGTATTTGAACTAAGCAGTTGCAAATCAAGTTTGCCACCGATTCGGATAAAAGATAAACACACTATGGTATGGTATGATATGGGCCCGCGTCCATACCAGAAACAGAGGACATTTGGTAAATGCTTTGGTCACAGAGCAGGAAGATACCTCTGTGGATGCTCCTAGATTGTGTAACTTGGCAATGGGTTGAAAAATAACGGACTCTTATTAGCGGATCATCACATACATTTGGTTTGATAGTTGTGATGGTTTCATCATATTTCTCGATTGTCTTGAGGGGTTGGGTTATATCGCTTTGCTGGTTTAATTGATGGTGACACTCAGTAAAGGGGTTAGTGCTGTTAGTTAACCTCACATAGTTCACTGTAATTGTAATACAGGTTGTTTTTAGCATCAGTTTAGTCCCTTGCTACCCTCTCTCCTAGTCTTTAAGTTTATCTTAATTCCTCCTTCACTTCTTACTTCTTGCTGTTCAGCCACTCTAACTCCGGTTTCCACATGAATGGCTGAAAGTACCCCAGTATTTAGCTTTAAAAACGAATTTTTATAAATCATATCAATTACTAGTGACATTATTTTTGAATTGATGCCTAATTGCTTATATTGCAAGCTTGATGGAAATATGATCACGCAGTTTTATCTATGTGTACAAAGCATCATTTGCAAACACATTTGCACTTTCAAGACACTCGTGAGGAATCGGAAAAAGAAATATGGGAGGTTGTTTCTTCTTTCTTTGGCAGATTTTGAAAGCATGGGGTCTTTGTTAACCAGTCCCCAGAACCCCGTTCAGGTAGGGCTATTTTTGAGATTTTGTCATAATCTGACATCAGAAACGTACCTGGAATGTCCTGGTGGCTCCTCAAAGAGTCCTAACCCACTGAAATTCTTACCCTGAAGCATATGAAGTGCATTTAACAAACTTGCCCTCGTTTGAGAGAAATTCTGGATCATTGCATTTGATGGAACATGGCTTCTTACCAAATATTTGTTGCCCTTGATAGTATCATTGTGCTTACATGGCAGATGGGTTCCAGCTGAATATTGCCAGAAAATCTCGATTTTTTAATATGGGAACATTTTACCGCGATCCTTTGGATGGATGAGTTAATGCTATCCCTTTTGTCTGTTGATACAGACATGTCGAACTATCCGGCACCCTTTGGAAAGAGTTAAGTGAGATTTAGAGCAGAGACTAGTCAAATTTATGACAAGGTGCCTAACCCATGTCTGTGGGTGTTGGAAAATATTTACACAGAACTCTCTCTCTCTCTCTCTCTCTCTCTCTCTCTCTCTCTCTCTCTCTCTCTCTCTCTCTCTCTCTCTCTCTCGTTCTTAATAGAATTTTCTCTTCACTTTAAGTTGAAGTTTTGTTTTTTCATTATGCCATTAGAGTCTCGGAGACAGTTATAACTGAAGTTAGCTTCTTGAATGCTTAGTTGAAGTGGAAGTTTGAAGTATCATGTTGGAGTTTCGGCTGTCTAATTTCCCCCTTGTTATCTTGATTGTCATGCAGCATCTCTTATTGTTACTACGTTAGTTCCTGAAGGTTACAGAGAACCGTCGAGAGCCTTCAAGGGCAAGATTAAGGTCCTTAGAATGGCCAAAGCTCCTTCAAGACCTAGAGTTTGTGGTGCCCGCTGCGTGGCAGTTAACCTCTGTTAAACGATTACCTTAGAAAAGGTTGAACATTTAAAGAGTTTAGTGTATGAACAGGAAACGCAGTCTGATTTTATGACCCAGATTTATGCAGTTTTCCTGTAGCAATTACCAAATGAGTTCTGAAGCTTGCTATCAGTATATTTAAATAAGTAAATACCAGAAAGCCTGTGACAGATTACGCTCAGTATTTGCTTCATACACAAGTAGTATTGGCATGGCGAGTAAGAGGTGAAGATGTTGACATTTCTTAAAAAGCAAAAGAATAATATTACAAGATCTCGTATACAGAAACTAAGTAAACGTGTTAAGAAAAGGATACGCAAAATAAAGTATACGGTATATGTGGAGAGAAAATTTCTCTTAATTCAACTTATACCTTTTATAGCGTTGTTAAAAATTATAGGAAACTTTCTCACCTTCGCGAAACTTGTGACTTCTATTGGTCAGCGAAGTTAAGAACGATATTTGGCGAAATGTGTCATGTTCAATCTTGGCACTGATCCATTCGACAGCGGGGTGCTTTCTCCTGTGTGTCTTCAGTCTCTTTGGGAATCTTTGCCGGATATGCCCTGGTTCAGCAAAGGAGGAGGTTGTTTGTAAGAGAATGCACCCCACAGTTGCTGAAATAGAAATATTGACTCAAGATACTCTGATATATATATATATATATATATATATATATATATATATATATATATACATTACATATACTATATATATATATATAATATATATATATATATATTATATATGTTATATATGTATATGTATATATATATGTGTAATTATCACATCACCGTGATTCATATAAATCTTCGAGCTACAAATGTCCTTTAATATCTAATTCGCTCTACCTCGGAATTGATATATTTTCATATATGTACCGAAGGGGAATTTTTAGTTGATGATAATTTCCTCCCCTCATGGGATTGAACCACCTTCCAACGGACAGGAACGAAATCAGGACCAACAGTGACGTTAGTGATTCGGCTAGCAAGTGAGGTTATAAGTTTATATCGATTATGACCTCACAAATCACCGTCGAACTCGGTTTTTTCATAATTAGAGTCGATATGAAACAGCCTCTACCATGTTAGCCAATTCAAACGTTTGACGCACGTAGCCATATTATGAATAATTATCACATCACCGTGATTCGAGCTACAAATGTCCTTTAATATCTAATTCGTTCTACCTAGGAATTGATATATTTTCATATATATACCGAAGGGGAATTTTTAGTTGATAATAATTTCGTCCCCTCATGGGATCAAACCACCGCCCAATGGACAGGAACGAAATCAGTACCGACAGTGACGTTAGCGATTCGGCTAGCAATGAGGTTATAAGTTTATATCGATTCTGACCTTACAAATCACCGTCGAACTCGGTTTTTTCGTGATTAGAATCGTTATGAAACCCACTCTACCATGTTAGCCTATTCAAACGTTTGAAGCACGTAGCCATATTATGAATAATTTTCACATCACCGTGATTCATATAAATCATTCGAGCTACAAATGTCCTTTAATATCTAATTTGCTCTACCTCAGAATTGATATATTTTCATATATGTACCGAAGGGGAATTTTTAGATATTAAAGGACATTTGTAGCTCGAATGATTTATATGAATCACGGTGATGTGATAATTATTCATAGTATTGCTATGTGCGTCAAATGTTCGAATTGGCTAACATGGTAGAGGGGGTTTCATATCGATTCTAATCACGAAAAAACCGAGTTCGACGCTGATTTGTAAGGTCAGAATCGATATAAACTTATAACCTCACTTGGTAGCTGAATCGCTAACGTCACTGTCGGTCCTGATTTCGTTCCTGTCAGTTGGACGGTGGTTCGATCCCATGACAGGACAAAATTATTATCAACTAGAAATTCCCCTTCGGTACATATATAAAAATATATCATTTCTGAGGTAGAGCAAATTAGATATTAAAGGACATTAGTAGCTCGAATTATATATATATATATATATATATATATATATATATATAATATATATGTATATATATATGTGGGTGTGTGGTGTGTCTCATCACATCACCGTGCTTCATATATACGCATTAAGCTACAAATGTCCTTTAATATCCAATTCGCTCTACCTCGGAATTAATATATTTTCATGTATGTTAACCGAAGAGGAATTTTTTAGTTGATAAGGAATTCCCCTTTGGTTAACATATATGAAAATATATTAGTTCTGAGGTAGAGCAGTTTCCAACACATAAGGATTGCGTGCACCGTAAAATACGGGAGTAATGTCAGTGTAATGATGCGTGTAAGTTTATTGAATATATGAATGAAAGTATAATTAATGTGCTTACAGTAAGTTTGGTGCACTCTTTTTTTTTAAAGTTACTTGAAAGATGCCACAGTGTATTTTGAAAACATTCAATCTGGGGTTGATCTGTGTGGTAGGTATTAGCCTAACTCAGAATTCTTAGTTAAATCTGGAGATCGGCCTCTATAGCAAAGTCGGCTTCTACTCCGCAGTTTACGCGGTATATGTACCCAAATATACTACATATATGTGTGTGCGTACGTATATGTATGTATGTACATATATTTAATTGCTTAATTAGAATATGAGTTATGAGTGTATCATTCATGATTTCTGATTTTTTTTTTATCATATTTGCTTAAGCCTGCTCTTTTGGTGGTTACATAGTGTGATATTCTATTTAGGTGATGCTTCATAAATAACGTTTAAAGATATTGAAGCAACAGAAATATACAGATTACTTTGGGGTTAGGCCTTGCTCTTTCCCTTCAGTCTTCCCTTTCTTTTCTTTTCCTTGAGACAAATGCTGGAAGAACCCCGTGAGTAGCCCGTTTATTGATATTGACAGAAAAAAATTAAACTTACCTATCAGGTAGCAGTTAGTTACGGAGCCACGAATGATCATAGCGGTCCCCTTCACTTGTTCGTTTTCCTTACGTCAGGACTTGACTGATTTTTAAAAATCTTTTTGTTTAGGATGTCCTGAAGAAGAGGACAGGAAATAAATATTAGTTTTAAGAATGCATGATGTATATGGGTATGCATAAAATCATTGTAAGCATATGCATGCTATTAAAGCACTAATTTTGTTCTCGCCAATTAACTGTTTTACTTTTAGTAGAGCTGGCTTTTAGAAAAACAAGACACTATTCACCAACATTTTCTAACTGCAGAATCAAGGATAAATCTACATATATCAAAGTAAAATTCCAAAATATCAGTCGCTTCTTATGCCTACCCAGAAGGTTCATCTACAGTGTATCATGACCCCGTCACACCACACACACACACAACACACACACACAAACACAGCTCCCTTCACCTCGCTGTTGAATACTGTGGGACAGTACTGGACATTAAGCTTAGTTAGTCGTTCTAGCACCTCCCTGTCTTGCCAACAGTATCTGATTCCCCATCGCTTCCATCCAAATTTCTCGAATTTTACTCTTTTTTTTCCCCAGTTTATATTTGTACATTCTCTCTACGTGGCCATCCCATCACAAATCTCTCTTATCCATATTTTCACTCTTTCAAGTCTTTGTACTTTCATTATCATGTATTCTGGAAGTAGTTCATATCATCAGCTGGCACCCTTGTACACCCAAGTACTGCACCTCATTTCTGTGAACTTAGAAATGATAAGTTTTGCTTCTCTAGTAACTTCTCTTCCAGACATTTTGCAGAGATTGTACTATACTCTTATTCCTTGCTTCATCTGATATATTATTCACCCATTTATCCCTTAAACACATATAGGACTCAACCGCTTGGAAATTCTGTCTCTCAAACTCAAATTTCAGAATTTTTTTTATATCCATCATTCTCGATTGGACATAACTTTGTCTTGCAAACGCTTTTACTTCAAGCCATATATCCTAGATCTTGCTTTCATCTTCCTGAGCAATACCTCCAAACTGTATACTGTTTTCGTCATTTATGAACCATCTCATGCAGACAAACTTTTTACTTCTACTTATCTTTGTATTTAATTTAGTTCTTATGGCATAAAGACTATATAAGAATTCTTATCTACACATTCATCCTTTTTTCTTTCATTTGTATTCAACATCCACATTATACATCTATGAAAAGGGATTGCTCAACAGTGCCCTCATATAGTTCCAAAGTGATTCCATCATTCACTTCCAAAGTGATTCCAGGGTTCTTCCCATCTTGCAATTCATCGTTGTTCCAACACATGTACAAACCTATGCTTTCATATGTGGAGTAATCTTTCTTACCTAGCTTCGGCCGTTCTTGGCTCTCCTCTGATAACAAAATCCTATCGCCACCTTGGTCATGTGTTGTGACCTGACCCGACCTCCCTTGTTCATTGTTTTTGCAGTCATGCTGGTGGTCATATATTTCCAATTCATCTCTCTCGTTTTTTCTTTCTCTGACCCTGTTTACTGTAATAAGTGTTGATATGTTCAATTCTGTAGTGATATTTGCTGTTGTGTGTTGGTCTTGAATCTTTGTCCCTGAATGCAGGACAAAGGAGTGAAGGAGTGCGTCTCTCACGTGCATTCTACTCTCGAATATGTGATGTACAGTTTAGCCTAGTTTCTTTGTGATGGGGATCCCATCCCAAGCTTTCATGATGTAATTAAAAACATTTTGTGTCAATCTATGAGATTTTTCCGGGTTCAGGGAAAGTGTTTTCAGTGCCCACATGATCACACATGTTCATGTTTTTTCCCCACACCAAAGTGTTAGTGTGCATTCACTTTCTTCCTGCAGTGATGGACGAGATTGGGAAACTTGAAGTGTAGCGTTGTGCAGGCAAGGACAAGCCCTATAACAAACCCATATTACCTATAGGTGTTGACCCCTATTCTGTGTGTATCTCTTGCAGGGGTCATAAATGTTCCCATGAGGCCTCGTGTGGAGAGTGCTCATCATGGTCGTCGTCCCAGTGGGGAAAGAAGGCCACCCCTATCTCTATTCCTTCTCTCTCCCCCACCATCGTTGCCACTACAAACTCCTTCTCCATTACCAAACCTCCAGTAAGGATATTCTTCCTCTCTCTTTACCTTCCAATAAAAAGAAACCTGACCAGATTTGGCAAGCTCTTTATTAGGCCCTCAAGAAAGTTTCAGGATAGTGGCGAGGTGGAGATAGAGGAACCACCCCTGGAGGGAGTTAGAGCGTGTTCCAGAAGCATGAAACAGAAGTATACCTCTTCGAGGCAAGAGTGGGATGGAGCAGAGTAGCATTCCTCCTGACACCGCCCCCGACACTGATCCCAAGATGGCAGATGGATGGAAAGTCAGGTAAACGTTGCCTTTTGGGTTCAGGAGACAGGTCTCAAGAACGGCACTACTCTGAGGGCAGCCACAGCAGAGCAGAGTCCCTTGCTTCCCATTATTGTCCCGAATATCGATCACCAGAACAGGAAAGTGGGCAAGAGGCCATATCTGACTTGACCTCCCCCAGACATTGGGGACTTGATGACCACCCAGGGGAATGGAATGGAGAATGATAGATAATGTGGAGGGGCCAACTTATCTGGTATTACCACATACTCAGAGGAAGGTAAGGAGTCCTCCCTTCTGGATCTTCCAGAAGAGGAGAGCAGCTTCTCGGACCTCATCCTCAAGATCCGTAGAAAATTGGACCAACCAGAACCAGAGAATGCGGTGTTTGGAGACTGTCCTAACTTCTACACGGAGCATATGTCGGATAGCATTCCTTAGGCCAAACAAACTGTCCGACTTCCCAACCTCTGCAAGTTCCCAAAAATTACTGCCCCCAGCTTCCTTCTGAGGAATGTGAATGCAGTGATCTGCTGCCTTCCTGGAAGCTGCATTGAGGGCCATCTCTTGGCTCGACAGGTGACAAGGGGTGTGTGTGTGGATGAAAGAAGTGAAAGGCTTTATCTTATGTGGGCAAGCATGTGGTCCACACATGGGTTAATACTTCAGAAGGATGCACATCTCAGCCAATAATTAACAGCCTGAGAAATAGCCCCCTCATGGATGTGCCCATGTACTTCCCTTCAGAGTTGTAGAGCAAGGCAGTGACTGAGAAGAGAGAAGATGCGAAGGACTCAATCTCAGCGACATCGCTCAGGTTGGATCCAAGAGGGCAGTTGATCAGCACGATGGCCCAAAGTAGGCCAGCACTGACCTTGAGACAGTCATTTTCCCTTCGATTTCGACAACAGCGCCTCCCAACTCCTTAGGGAAGACCACGAAAGGAAGAAAGGCAGTCGTTCTAGGACCTCTCAACCACTCAGTCCCAGGAAGAGCAACAGAATGGGGAAAAGAGGGGGCACTAGAAGAGGTTTGGATGTTTCCACCCCCACATCAGACTAATGAGGGGGGCCTGTCTAGGGAACAAGTAGCCAGAGTGGCAGCAGTGCGGAGCAGAGGAGTGGACAACCCAGTCCTTCAGGAAGGGATATGTCCTCCCCTTCGAGCATTAACCACTTTTGTTGACATCAGTACCATTCGAGTTGCCCTCTTACCGGAGTGACTTGCCCAAGGAGCTAGCTCAGCAGTGGGGAAAGGAGACATGCTACAGAAGGTGACAGTAGATGTAGTGGAGGGCAACACACTGCCTCTTCCTGGTGGAGAAAACATCAGGTGGGTGGCTGCCCACCATAGATCTGTCAACACTGAATAGATTCATATGGTTGACTTCTTTCAAAATGAAGGAGGCTAAGTCGATCTCAGCAGTGATCAGGGAGGGAGACTTCTTGGTCTTGTTGGACCTTCAAGATGTGTATCTCCACATCCTGTTACATCCCTCCTCCAAGAAGTTCCTACACTTGTCTCGTGAGAGTCCCCGAAGTATTCATCTGGGTGTTTCAACTGGTGTCAGAATGGTCCCACAGGAGGGGTATCTGACTATGGAGGTACCTGGACGACTGACACATTCTAGCACCCTCAGCAGAACAAGCCGCAATGAACAGATGCGTTCTGCAATTGTGCAGGTACCTAGGAATTTTGATCAACACCTTAAAGTTGGTAAGTTATAGTAACATAGAATTAAAGTGATGAACTGAAGAGCAAATAAAATTGAAAGAAAAATAGACATATTGAAAGTAGGAATCAACCATGGTTTAAGGATAACGAGTACAGTTTTATTCAAGTAAAGTGAGTACAGTCAACCAGTGACCATCACAATGAGGTCTTTAGCTTTGCTTCCACTCTTATGGAGTACCGGGATACCCTAGTTTCAAGATGAGTTAAAATTTGATATGCTCTAGCCATTGCTAAAGCAAAAGAAAAGACATTTCTGATTGACTGTTCATTGTGTTACCCAGTAACTGGAATGGAATACCAACAGCACTGTTTCATGGGGCTGAGAAGATGTGGAAAACCAATGAAGATGAGCTGCATTACAAACTGAAGAAATGTGTTCTGTACTCTCAGCATCTGATCTTTCCTAGTCAGGTTTCTTTTCCAGTGCAATGTAACTTGTCCATCTAGCATAAGGTTAGTGCAAATTATTAAATAATCTTACAGGGAGCTATTTGCAACGACTATAGGAGTCTTTCAAAACTGCTAACTAAGCAGTAGATGCACATAAATGGCTTGACAACAAAAAGGTCTGTAAAAGTGGGTAAACATCAGAATAAACAGGCATTGGTCCAGCTGTAAAGCAGCATCAAGTAGATGAAGGAAGGTTTGTTCTGCAATAAATGAAGCTGCAGAGCACTCATGAAGACAAGGCAACTATTGAAGTCTTCCCAACAAGGAAACATGAGACAGATGCAGGAATATTTCTCTATGCAGTTAACATTGATGCTGCACCTAGACTTTAGCATTTTGGAGAGTGACATATTGGCCATAGATGACCAGTACATGTTGCAAAAGACTGTCTTTGTTATCTTATTTTTTAATTTATTTTTTTACCCTTCCTCTATCTGTTATAACTTTGCCTATGATTTTATGTATCCAGCTCCCCTATAACTGTCCCAATCGCCATGCCGCGTACAGTTCTTAAAATTATCAAACCCACCTTAAGAAAAAGTGATTCGAGGATTTCAGTAAATCCTTTACAGTTAGCGGCACCTAGTGCTATTAGTTTCTCCCCCCTCCCCCTCCCCCTCCCCCTCTTGCTGAATATTGTTTGAGGTTGGGAGTCTTCTTGAAAAAGATTAACCTGTCATCCCACTTTCTGTGCCTTATCAGAGTAGTTTGCTAGTGGCAGTGAAAGACAAAGGAGAGTCAGTGGGTGTCTGTGCTGCCAATCACTTATGAAATGCCTGCTAATAAAGAAATCCATTCTTTAATTAGAGGAAAGTATTGTTAAGTCTTCTTGTTTTACTCTCCATCAAAAATGTTTACGACACCACATTTATGACTGTGATTGTATGTTAAGTATATTCTTTATGCTGATCATGTTCCTCACCCAAGGTAACTGTGATGCTGTAAAGCAATTTATAATTTATATCATTCAACTCTGTCACTCTAAACAAATACTGCTCACTAGTTGTTAGGAACTCCAACTTATGCATGCATTCTCCTAAGGCAATACTTAAACTGGGCTTTATCTCAATTGAGGCTTGTCTGTACTCACTCTCCATCATTGCAGAATTGTAAATAGAATATTTTTGGCATGTGTATTACACCCTGTTTTATTAAGTTTATTTAAACTTTCTCAACACCTTGAAGAAGAATATCTTAACACTTTGAAGAAGAATAAATTAATTCCTGTTGTGAAGTCTGCTGCAGAACAGTGTTCATTGGTGTTGATCCTTAGAATATTAACTTTTTGATGAAGCTAAATTTAATGGATTAATTTTGCCTAAAATGGAAAATCGGTATCTTCAAGTCATATGACACGAATTTAAAGGGTCTTGTGGCATTTACATTAAAACTTGAATTCATCACAACACAAATGAAATGTGAATGGAGCTCAGAGCAACCTATACTGCAGCCGAATTTCTGCCTTTAGTGTATGGTCACAGGATGTGTTACTTTCAGCAGTTAATTGGAAAATATCAGATACTTTGTCTTCAAAGTTCAAAAGAGAATGGTGTAGATGTGTTTGAAGTTTTTGCATTGAAGATTTTGCATTGAGAAAAGAGGAGAAATTCCTCATGACTCTTTGTGAGCCAAAATAAAAAAGAAAAGCATTTTGAATTAACTGCACAGTCCGCCTACAAATATTCAACATTCTGCATGATTAATGTGACAAAATGTGTTGTCATTTACCCACATTGGCCAAACTCAAATTGGTAATGAATGACAGAGGAGAAGAAAATCATCTGTATACTTGAACTAATGTACCTCAATGGCCATAGTACATTTGACCACTGAAATGGTGCTCTGCCGGTGGGAAAAATTCAAAATTGTGCAGTATTGTGTCCCAATGACAGATTTTAATGCTCAATTCAGCTTTGCATGATTTAAGAGAGGATAAAGATGAAAGTATTATAGGTCGAGGGTTACATCTAGAAAGTATTATAGGTCGAGGGTTACATCTAGATTGTGGAGTGTGCTTCACCAGCTAATGCAATAAGGAGGTAAACAGCTCTGCCTACATGGAAGATTTCGGGGGAAATGAGCAGACCTTGTTGGGACTAAGTTGCTAGCTTGGAATTCTCCCATTTTCTAGATATTCGTATTGTTTCTACTTATCAAATAATCCAATGTATGTAATTCGTTCACATAATGAACTAGTCTATAGCTCATTTGTTAGATCTATATCTATATAAGAAGACTATTCGTTTTGTTTTACCTCAGGTTTCGACACTATAGCCTTCTATTAGCTGCAGCAAGAGATGAGTTTTGCTAAGTAACTATTGTCCATTAATTATATAGAAATAATTACCTATTCACGCTATAGGAAATCTATCCACGGGTCTTCTCGCTCGTTATCAAAGTGGCAAGCCGTAACCATGTTTCATTGGCACTGAATCCCTTAGTAGTGAAACCATTGTCGAGTCTCCTCTGAATATCACACATTGTATATATGTTTTGTTGATTACAAGGGCAGGGAATATCAGAAATGAAAGCATAATATGCTGCACTTACTGTGCAATTCTTGTTTTTTAGAAATATATATAAACAAGCTGAGGTTACTTAAAATTGCGTGAAAAATTATGTTGATTGATACGCTGCTTCATATCTTCCTCGTATATATACATTACGAATAACTTGATCACGAAATATATAAAACATGATGTTATGTATACATAGCATCAAGTTTTATATATTTCATGATCAAGTTATTCATCATGAGGGCCACGTTGACTTTGACTTTCCTGCTCCCACTGCTGAGTTGATTCGTCACCTCTTTCCCCAAGTGTCCTATTGGCGGTGCACTCTACCAGAATTCACTTGAAATTCCTAAAAAATTGCCTGGCGAAACACGCCGCATAAGAAGATACAACCAACATCCTTTTAATTAATTTTCTTCAATGATGTTAAAACGTCACATTGCTGCCGCGAAATTGGAGGGTAAGAAGAAATTTAAAGAATTGGAAAAATCGCGACGCACTTTCAACTACTCGATTCCCACTGATTGGAAACACATTAAGGCAAAAAATATATGGAAAACTTCGTAGGACTACAGACACATTGATTAGAAAACTGGATAGAAAATTAAACAACCTATCGACAACAGTGACTAGACCAATAATGCTAGAGTGAATTTATCAAGCAAACAAATAAGTGAAAATGCAGTGGGTGCATGAGGCTCTGGTTTGTCATTCTTCATTTGCAACAAACCTTCAGCTTTATCAATAGCAACATCTCAATATAAGTTTGAAAAATACTGTGACCTACCACAAAACCATTTAACATTATCAAAGGCATAACATATAGTGCTGCATATGCCTTATCATGAAAATAATTTCCTTGCTCATTACATAAAAATTTAAAAGAATTGAAGAATGTTACTAGCTTACACATTACTAAGGCCGATAAATCCAATAGTTTAGTAGTTTTGGACAAAATTGACTACATAGGACGCATGCATACTTTACTAGAAGATGAAACAAACAAAAAACTCACAAAGAATCCGTTGGATGAAGTAATGAAAAACTTTAATATCCCTATGAAACAAATTCTTAAAGATAAAAAAGAATTGTTGTGTAAATTAACTGTAAAGTGTCCCTCATTACCTTATTTATATGGTCTAGTTAAAACTCATAAAGAAAACAACTCTATGTGGCCAATTATTAGTAGTGTAGGATCAATTGCTTATAAACTATCTAAATATATCACTAAATTGTTATCCCCATTACTTGGAACTGTATGTAATTCACACATCCGGAATTCTCTTGATCTTGTGGAAAAACTAAAAAACATTGTATTAAACCCTAGTGACAAATAACATCATTTACAAAATTCCTTGGATGGATTGCCCATCTTTTTATGGTCGGTGTGCATGTTAAATTAAGTTATTTCATTATTTTATAAAATAAATTCGGCCTTCGGCAGGAGTAATTGCTACTGCCCTTTTCATAAGAGTGCTGCGATAACCTGCGCCCCTCCGCCTTCGTTAATTAGTGAATAGCCATTAACTCTTTTGTTTATTTTTTTTTCTCTTCGAGTGTTTGGGTTTGAGTGAGAACCGTGAACGAGATTGCTGCAGCCTGGGACGAGGAGTTCGGACCCTACCTTGATCTCAGACGTAGATCCTAATTTAGCAGCCGTTGATGGACGTTCTTTTTCTTTTTCTTCATAAGTAATTGTGCTTTTGGAGGATTGTTTTCGCTGGTGTCTTTGAGCCACCTGCGTAAATTGTACACTTCTTTGGATCACGCCCACGTATGCAGGGGTATTATCACCTGCGATAGCCCCACCTCGCTTGTTACGTCCTGCAAGTGTATGTGTCACTTGCGACCTTCGCTTTGCGTCATTTTCCCCGCCTGAGGATCCCGCGGGAAGACGGTGCTGTCGTTCCATCCCGGCACTGTTGGAGGTACTATAGCCGTGA
>NC_087200.1:110702774-110742774 GCF_015104395.2 Macrobrachium nipponense | reverse complement strand
ATTAATTGTAACATTATTAGTGCTGATATTATTTTACCTGCATATAAGCTCTAAAATTTACACAGCTCATTTCCTTTACAAAAAATGGTTCAGAAATGCTATGCAAATCAATCCACATGAAGTCAAGCAATTTTAAGTAATGTCAGTTTGTTTATACAAAACAACCTGAGGCCACCAGTGGTCAGCAAAAAGTAAACTACAGAACATGGCTACTACTCTACCCTGAGTGCTGCCATTTGAGTGTAGGTTACTTTTGTTTATTGGTTTATGCACCTTTTTCCATTTATTTTAACCCATATGAGACCATTAACACACACACATATACTATATGTGTGTGTTAATGGTCTCATATGGGTTAAAATATCGTGTCAATCTCTTTCACCACCATCTACTGGCATGTATTCATACGTTTGCTCCTTCCAGCCTTGATGCTAATAAAAGTTTATCCTTTGGCTGTAGGATTATAAACGTGGCCATATTTGGTGAAGAACAATCCCTTAAAACCATCACACGTACATTGTTATGTATAATTATATGTGTATATGTTCTTATATGCTGTTGCTTTTGCAATGCCTATCATCCTCTCTGTAACTGTATGAAGTGTTGTAAAATTGTTTGCAATATTTTCAGATTCAGTATTATTTTTGCTTAGAGTTAATATGTTCTAATAATGTATGTTCAGATTTTGCATAATGTATTTAAAAGTTAAGAATAACGTAGAATGTGAAAAGAGAAAGAGATTAGCATTGTCTGTTCGAAGCAGGAAATTGCTTTCATCATTTGAGGCCGCAAGGTTCAATTTTTTTAACAATCTTACAACGCTTGTGACTTGTGTCTTTGTCGAGAAACCACGTGAAGATTGTATCATCTTTCGTTAGATCGTTCTAGAAGGATTCTGGCTAAAACGCGTCACATATGTCTGATGGCTTTCATTTCATATAAATAGTTAGAGATGTTTTTGTATTGAAAACTATCTAATATTACTGGTAAATTAACTTATATCTCTCGATTTATCAAAAGAGAAATTGTTGACTCGTAAGTGCTTTTAGTTTTGAAGGAAATGACGAAACTTAATTTCATTCGAGAAAATTCTATAATCATATCTTTTATTTTAAAAGACTTTTATTGTCTTAAATCGCGTAATAATAAATTTTATTTATGATTGTAATCACACTTACTCTCTATTTATTGTTTTAAAAGAGAATTATAACGATTTGCCAAAGGACCTTCGGGTCCAAAACGTTTTGAGCCAGTCAGACAATAATGTCTCGCCCAGTTAACTACCATACAAGAGAGATTTTGTCATTCTGAGATTTGAAACCGTGGCGTAAGGAGATAATATCTCTCTCTCTCTCTCTCTCTCTCTCTCTCTCTCTCTCTCTCTCTCTCTCTCTCTCTCTGAGAGAATTTGGTTTCACATTAATGTAAAGATTTTATACTTAGTAGTCAGTCACTCATAAATTTTAGATTTGATATTTCTTAGAGTTATTTAATATCGCTTAGTGCTTATTGTGTAATCTGAGCTGACATTGTACAAGTGTGTAATGGCGCCTTACTTGTAATATGGTGAATTTTCGGAGCTAGCTGCAGCAGAAACATAATTGGTACCAAGGTAATGTGTTATTACAAGTTTTAAGTTGCAACTTAAAAACGTATTTACAGTGGTTCATTTTTTACACATTGCAAATTTTTATGTTCTGTGTTTAATTTTTTTGAAATGTATTTTTTTTCGGTTTTGCCATATCTTATTCTTCTCATTTTGATATCCTTATGCATTGCGTGTTTTGTTTTGCATTCACAATTTGTTTGATTAACTTAATTGTTTTCATTAATTAATCATTGCCTATTTAATTGAATTTAACACTTGTGAATTACTTATCAAGTTTTATTGTTGTTTAGCACTTGTGAATTAATTTCCAAATTCAAGTTATTACGTAACACTTCTGCATTTCAATTGGATTAATTAATTTTCTTGATTTTTCTGATGATTTTTTAAACTTAATTTTACTTGATAATTAATTCAAGAATTAATTAAACTTTGTGTTGTTTTCGAGTAACAATAAATTTCCCTGAGATTTTGAATTTCACTTATAAATTTTGAGTTTAATAATAAATTTTAATATTTAAAATTTTTATAAGTGTCTTATTTTTCACCAATATATTTAATTTTATTTAGGTAGATATATAGAGTGGTAATTAAGCTGTTTTCCTTCAACTTAATTGAAGTTAGAACCAGGGAAATACTTAGACTTATAAAACCAGGGAAATACTTAGACTTTTAAAACCCGGGAAATACTTAGACTTTTAAAAGTTGTTGATGCAGTGATGCCCTTTAATTAATTTAATTACTTATATGATTACCTCATACTTGTTTTAATGAAGTTAGTCCGAATTTTGAGTAATTAATAAGCTTTTAAGGGATTACTGTTGCCTTTAGAGTATTCAGTTGTATTTTATTTGTGATGAAGGTTCAGGTGTCTGGCTGTTGTGAGGTAACTATTTTATGATTGGTAAGTGTAGTAACCAGATACTAGGCACTTGGTCATAATATACAAACACGCTCACACACACATACACACACACACAACACACATATATATAATATATATAATATATATTATATTATTTAATATAATATATATATTATATATATACTATATATACATATATATATATATATATATATATATATATACGTATATATATATATAGATATATCTATGTATATACTTATAATATACTATATATCATATATATGTATATATATTATATATATATATATATATATATATATGGTATTATATATATAATAATATAGTGTGTGCGTGTGTCTGTATGTATGAGTGCGTGTAGACAAGTAAGTTTATCTAGACATGTTTAAGACGAAAGAAAATGTATTTAATATAAAGGTGTAAATGTACCGGGCATGAAATTTTTTGTGGAAAAACTTTAGCAAATGCCATAACTTGTGATAAAAAAAAAACCTTTTGTAATGACAGTACAAATGCCCACTTTTTTTTTTTCCTATCATGCCATTAAGGTAATGGACTGAGTGTCAGTCTTGAAACTGGATAGAATGGAAATGGTTGATTCGTATTAGTGTCTTACTAGCTCTCATGTTTGCTATAGATTCAAGGTACTTGTAAAGTGAATGTAGAGTTTTCCAGTTTAGTCCCTCGTATATGATAGCAATCATTAAGATTTTAAAATCTAGAAGGTTTCCATAATTTGTGTTGTTCATACAATTGGTCACAATATATAAAACTTTGTAAATGATACGTTCATCTTTTGAAGATTTGTGGCACCCCACTAGCGTAATTCATCGTCACTAAAGATTGATTTTATCTTAATTATCACATTTAAATGAGGGAGTATTCAGAATTAGATATTACGGTAGTGCGAAATAAATTTCATCTTGACTTACCTCATACTTTTAGTCTGTGCAATAATTAAAAGTGCCTTAAAGCTTAAGTCGATCAGCAATATGTCAACAACTTCACTTCGGCGCCGACAACTTCACTCGCTTTTCGTCAAGGAATGCCTCTGCGTCCAGGAGGTCTGCTGTATTTATAAAGGTGGAAGTGCTGACACAAGACGATGTTGGTATCAGCTTCTTCCGCCTTTATCTAACTATTTGTGTCTCTCCGATTTCTTTATTGGTATACTGTGGGGTGCATAGTGATTGATGAGGATGGTGTTTGCTGTCTTTGTTTGTTATAGTTTTGTAAGTTGTAAGTACATTTAACCATTTGTTTATATACGCACATGCATATATATATATATATATATATATATATATATATATATACATATATATATATATATATATATATATATATATTATATATATATATAGTATATATATATATATATATATATAATATATATATTAGCCAGATGCCTCCCGTTGCACAGGTTGAAAGGCTGTTTGGGAGTTAAAGAAATCACTCACAAACGTTTCTCAAATATATATATATATATATATATATCTATATATATATATATATCTGATATATATATATCTATCTATATATATATATATATATATATATACATAGCTAGATAGATAGAGAGATAAATATATATATATACATATATATATATATATATATATATATATGTATAACTAGACGGATAGAGAGATAAATGAATATTATATACTATATTTGTGTGCTTGTTTAATTTATAATTTCGATATATTTCATTTAATGATTCTTATAGTCTGTCAAAAATATTTTCTAGCTTTATAAGGTAGCTGGAAAATCAAAGGTCAAAATAATTTAAGGAATATAATTTCATTTTGAAAGTAAATTATTGGCGCAGTTGTTTTTGCACACTCATACTTATATTATCAGAGGAGACTAAATGCAAACCCTGACACAATGAAATATTGATATAAATTCTCTTTGTATCATGATGCCCTCTGGAGGTCGGCTGATCAAGGGGTAACATTGATTTCGAGGAAAAGATGTAATATCTTTTTTAGTTGATAACTTAGGGCAGTTTTGATACCCAACATTTGATCTTCTTAGCAGTGCTGTCCTGAAGTTGCTGATTGTCTAATAAATAACATCAAGCAGTTAATCACTTCCTGGCACTATAAAGGTAGCGCTCCAATTTGGTGGTCAGGACGCATACCGTGGTATTGATAGTGTTGCTATGGAGATTGTAGAGAACTCAAGAAAGAGAAGCTGGTCATTATCACACCTTCTTATTATGAACCATAGACCAGGCTTACATCCATGAAACGTAAGAAGGGATCTTTAGCAATCTTTACCTTGAAACTCACTATTTGATGCTTTTTATAAATTTAATGGAGAACAGGATAGGATTGGATTCATTAAAGTCTGTGTAAATTGCTTTTTAAAAAGTTTGTAATTCTACGTTTTTTTCAAACTGCACACATACCATATCTTTTTGTATTCGAATCATTTTGATGTACAAATTGGTGTGCAATTGCATCGAAGAAACCCATCTCTTCCTGGTATGCACGCATTTGTAGTGCGACCATGAAGGCAGAAGCCCAAAGGAAGGCTATCGGGTTAGAAGGGAGGGCTCACGAACACTTGATAATGCATAATGTAACCAACGCCGTTTCACAATATCAATTGCATTATATAGGCAGCAGTGACACAATATAAGATTTTGTATTAAAAGAGGGCGTCACACTATAAATTTATAATAACAATAAAAATCGTTCGCCAGTATCTCTTTGAACTCCTTGGAGCAGTCATTTTTAGATCCTTGTTCCACTAATATTCACGGCAGACATATGGATAACACACCCGTTCTCTTAGAGGCAAACTTCATTCAACTATTTCTAGATTTTTAATGCCCAGTACACTAATATCCAGTTTTACAGTGGCGAAGGAAATCTGCAAATTCTTCCTTTTCTTGATCTACTCGTTTATAGGGATTCTGAGGGGTTTCATACAAGTATAAATAGCCTGCATATCTTTACTGGGTTGGGTCTTGGGTCTTAGTTTTCACAGTGCGAGTCATTTCAGTTTTAAATCGCCTTGTTAAATCTTCCAGAGAGACTTCTTTTTAACAATTCTTTTCCTTTTAAATATTTTTATAGAATATGGACGAAATTGTTCTTCGTAAGTTTTAAGGAGCCACAATTCTTTTAGAATGTTACCAAACTAGAAATCGATGCAAAATTCCCCTTCCTTTCTGATGATGATTTCCGTAATAAAGTTGTAAAGCTGATTAACCATGAGTATCCATTTGTATTCTTAAACCTATCCCCAAAAGCCCACAACGGCTGGTTCTTGTTTGCAGATAGAAGTATAAATTGTGTCCGTCTTTGTTATCAAACGTTATTATAAATGTACTTTCGCCCAAGTGTGTTGGGAACGTATGTGGGATGTGAGACTAAATATCTGGAAGTTCGGGTCTGTAGCCTTCATGGGGTTAGGTAAAGAACGGGATGCAGATAATTCAAGACTGAATTATCAATCTTCAATCTACAGAACGCAGAATGATATAAAAGACTTCAGAATATATCTACAGCCCAGCAAGAGGGACGAGCTTATAACTTTGGAATCTATTTTATAAAAACACTCGTTCTATCGCTCTATATTGAGTAAGTCTTGTTTTCCCAAGGTTTTGTCCGTAACCTTTGTTTCGTTTCTTTTTGTCATAGTAATTTTATGTTGTGACGCCTGTTTTCATAATTGTTTTATATTGTGTTTCATCAACCTTAATCATGCATTTGATATTGCGAAACGCCATCGGCTACAGTAAACTGTCGAAAGTTGTGTTTGCTTTTTTCTAATATTTCTCTTTTCATTGTACTAAATGTCTAGAAACACTGAAACTCTGGATGGAAAAGCATCTATGATGTGTATGTTTACTTCCTGTTGTTTTAAGAAACGAGATAACATGCATCCTCCTTTGGCCTTCACGTGCAGTTTACTTGGAGATTCCTTTGTTGTTTTTAAACGTAATTTTTTGTTGGTGGATAGTAAAATGTTTGTTGTTCACAAAGAGATTGACTAATAATGTATGAGCTGTTGTAATTAGGCAAGGCATAATATTCATTGTTTTACTGGTAAAGGAATCTGTTTTGACTTTCTGTAATGACTGTGTCAATTTTGTCTGAAGTTTATTTTTTATGTCAATATGCTTACCAACTATTTAATGGATATTACTATGCATCTCTTTTCATATACTGACTTGTTGATGATCGATTGGGGTGATGAATGGTGTACCTTGACGGATGTGCCTAAAATGTCTGGTGCATAAATGCAAGAAAAGAATTTCCCTCTCAAAGATACTGTATTTGCTCTCTATAGTTATCAGTTTCCCAAGGAAAAATTTGAGTTATTGAGTTGTTCCATTGATTGATTGCTTGATGGCTCCCTGTATTGTAATTTTTTTTTTTTACACCTGTCGAGAGAGTGAGATTAACTGTGGGTCGATTGAGCCAAGGTGTTACCATCTGCCCTGACGTCTTTTGTTGCTTTGAAAGATTTTGGTGGGACTCCAGTTGAGTGTTTTTGGCATTTCTGCCGAGTGTCATAGAGTGGTCACAAAGACTTATCAATGTCTCTAAGAATCAGTTGTAACAATTACCATCCCTAGGAATTTTTGTAGTCCCTTTATCATTGTAGGTGTTAGGTATTTCTTAATGACTAACGCTTTGGAGGCTAAAGATTGAACTCTGTTGACGAGACCTGATGATCCAGGAACTTGATGAAAGGGGTCCCATGAACACATTTGTCATTGTGTACTATTAGGAGGAATAGTATGGCTCTGATGTGCTCATGATGTTCTCGAATTTTGGAGATGAGAATGTTATTGATGTTGCAGATGCAGAAAGGAAGGTTTGCTATCCATCAGTCACTGAAATGTGGGCCCTGAGTTTTGGAGGCCAAATTCAATTAGTTGAAGGTGTATTCCAATAAGTGAGATCATTTATGTTTTTTTACGATGCCTTTTAGGTAAGTTTTGAAAAAAGTTTTGTTCTTGCAGGATATACAAACCACCAGTTTTTTGCATTAGGATTACCTTCAGCAAAGCTGGAAAACGGCTGCTAGACTTTACAACAAAAAAGTGTGGTAGTTAAACTACTGCCCAGGTGGGGGAAGCTCCTCTCACCTGGGTGTATGCATTTCACTTCGCTTTCAGCCGTGAGATTGTTTCTTACTTTTGTGAATTGGTTAATCATTCTTGTATGTTTGCTGCTTTATGTGATTTTCATCAAGCAAACCATGAATCTACTGTGCTGACTTCTAAGCCCATCCAGGTTTGGGTGGGAAGAAGTGTAGTGATTGGCACTCTAGTGTTGATGTCGATCCTTATGCTCTCTGCACATCTTGCAGAGGGCAGGATTGCAAGTTTGCAACCCTGAATTAACGTGTGATGAGTGTCGTGCTTGGACTCCTGTGCAGTGGGTGAACTTTGCAGGGAAGAAACATTATTAGAGGAAGGATGGGCACCAAGATGCCATCTGAGGGTTACATGCCCCTAACAACTCCGTCGTTGCCTAACCCTTTGTCCTCGTTTCTGTCTCCCAGTAAGCTTTCCCATCTTGCTTCCTCTCCTTCGTCCTCATCGAGCAAAGAGGATGGAGCAGAGGTGGGGGTTCATGGTGACCTTGGTGCAGGGGCCTCGGATTGCTCCGAGGGACTTGAGCTTCCTATGGAGCGACAAGAGGATCCCCTCACTAACCTAACTGTTCCTTCTTCAGGTGTGATAGAGAACCAACCTTTGAATTTGGCAGTGGTGTGGTACTCATTAGGCCAAGTGGGGACTCCATCTGTGCAGGTCTTGCTTTTCCACCTGGCCACTCCAGTGACAACTCACATAGTGGAGACTCCTACTTCCACCACTGTCACCACTACCGTCTTCACCAAGTTCCCACATATGGTGTTCTGTCACTACCCTACATCTACAACTGTGTCTGCTGCTCCTGGGGGTTCATCCCCTTCTTCCAATGCTTCGGTTGCCTAGGTGGCCACTGCTCCTGATTCATCTCACCCTCCTGCCTGGATGAAGGAATTCGCTGCCATTGTAAAGAAGGTAACAAGGAAGACGACGAAGAAGAGGTCCCATAAAGTGTTGTTTTCGTCATCTTCCTCATCGTCATCATCTGCTCTCCCCACATTCTTCCAAGGCCTTTCAGTCTCAGAAGAAGGAGGTCACCTCCTCCCCCACAAGAAGTCTTGACGCTAAACTTCTGGGGATCTGCTTCTCTCTTCGAAGGGAGCGAAGGGTTGTCTCATTGGCTCTTCCTCACCTGTGGGTGGAGGTACCAGTTCACAGGCCTGTATTAGGCCTTCAGAATCAGGAGCACATGGAGTGGATACCTCAGTAACTGCTCCCTCCACTAGTTTGAAGAAGCGTACTTCCAAGACTAGTGCTGTGTCAGATCCTTGGTCTGACCTAGATGCCTTGAATGTCCCAGAATCTATAGAGACTTGCACATCCCATTCTGCGAATAGAGGATCCTCTCTCCATACCAGTGAGGGCACAGGCCAGAGAAAGGGAAGAGGCACTCAGGTGCCTCAACTCTCCCTGGCAATATCCCTACTGGTACTCGGTCAGAGGCCCGCACCCGTGCCTCGGTGTCTAGCCGATCACCTGGTGAGACGGAGAGGAGGTCCCATCCAGAGTCCTTCTACAGGTGCTTCAGCCCCAAAAGAGTTTGGGGCATGTTGTGAGAAGAACGAATGCTCTTGTTGGCATGCTGTTCACTTGACTCCTCCTAGTCCCCCATCGAGTGTGGGCGAGAGGGCCGACGCAGCCGAGTTGAGGGTTTGGCTCTAGACAGGGCTGTGGATCAGCAATGCTGAATCAAGTACCTGGTCTGCCGTGCGAGAACTGCTTCGCTCTTCTCAGGATAGCACCTCTCCAAGGTGGAGGCATTCTCCTAGACCTTTATTGCAATCATCACTGTGCGTTGGTGATTGCATGCAGCTTACCTCTCCTGACCACTTGCCAGATAGGACAGGTGAGAGTGCTGAGCCTTTCTCATGTGTTCCCTCAACCTCCTGTGGCTTTATTGGGAGGCGTGATTTGAACTGGGAGGACTCCATCGAAGGTTCTCAGAGGAGTCGTGCTTCTCAAGCTTATGTTCCTGTCTCGGTTCTTGGACCAAGATGGGAGAGTAGATTAGGAAGACCACACCTTTGAGGGACTTGAGGGTCCTTTGCCATGGGATGTGGACACCCCTGAGGTACAGAGGACGGTTGCGAAGATCAAAGCTCTGATCTATCAGTTCATTGATCTATAGGAAGGACCTGCAGCCTCATTAGTAGACCATCCCACTTGACTGGAGTCTTTTTGGGGGCTGAAGAAGGAACCCAAGGCTTCACTGGGACTGCTGCGGTCTTCTCTTGCAGATGGGGTCCTCAATGAGGTTGATGATCTTGTCTCCGAACAAGAAAATTCTCTCAGATCGAACCATTCAGACAAGTTACATCCCCCTCCTCAGCCTCAACAGAAGCATTTCTACCAACTATCAATGAAGTCATTGTCTGCTAAGCAGGGTGACCTGTGTCTAGTTTGCCTAGACCCCAGTCTCTCACTGCAGCAATGGACTGCAGAGACAGTTTCCCTCTCACAGCAGGAAGCAGTGACCTTGGAGGCTACCACTCAGGCAGCCTTCCAGGTAGTTTCCTGGCTAGACCTGTGGTCTTTTAGGTCAGGCTAGCTCTTCCTCAGGCCCTAAGAAAACTCAGCCTTTGAAGGGTGGTCAAGGATAAACCCAGCATTCTTCTTCCTCTTCTGCTCAGAATCATCCCTTTCAGCCCTCCTCTTCCTCATGGAAAGCAGATAAAGGTAGCAAAGAGGAGAAGAAGAAACGCTAGGGGCAGAGTTCCCCTACAGCTGCTGCCATCGGTTGTGGGGGTGCCTGTCGTGCCATTGGACAACTTGGCAGTGATACGGAGGTGAGACCTATGTAGTGGATATCCTTCAGGAAGGGTGTCTGCTCCCCTTACAGTCTTGACCTCCTCTCGCCAATCTCTTGGTCCATCTGCAAACTTGTGTACCTGGTTTGCCGAATGACATGGCACTCAATGAAAAAGTGCAAGCCATGCTGATCAAGGGCATGATAGAAGTTGTCTTGGACCAGTATCCAGGCTTTTACAGCCACATCTTTCTCATGGAGAAAACTTTGTCTTGGACCAGTATCCAAGCTTTTACAGCCACATCTTTCTCATGGAGAAAGCTTTGGGTGGTGTAAGAACGGTCATAAACCTTTCTTTCCCGAACTGATGGAGACAGCATGTTTAGTCCTGGTCTCCGTCAGGGAAAACGACTTCATGCTGACAGTGGTTCTAAATGATGCGTATTTCCAAATAGCCATCCATCAATCCTTTCAGAAGTACCTTCACTTAATCCTCGGGGAGACAGTATTTCAGTTCAGGGCACTCTGTTTCGGACTCTCAACTGCTCTTCAGGTGTTCACGAGAGTATTTACCCTCGTCTCAGCTTTGGGCCATTCTCAGGGGATATATCTGTTGAGGTATCTCAATGATTGGTTAGTCCTGGCTCCCGCTTGCAGTTGCTTCAGGACAGGGATTAACTTCTCAAAATTTGCCACACCCCATGGATTGTGATTAACTTCGAGAAATCTGATCTCATCTCTAAGCAGAGGATAAAGCAACTGGGCATACTGATCAATACTGTAGCAGCAAGAATCTTCCCCTCAGATCCTCACATCAGCAAGTTCAGGAAGGGAGCGCAGTTGTTCCTGTCTCAACAGGAACAACCAGCATGGCAGTGGCAAGTCGAAGTTGGTCACTCGTCATCTTTGGAGAAGCTGGTCCCTCACGGACGTCTCCAACTGCATTATCTGCAATGGAGAATGAGGGAGTACTGCTCTCAGTCCCAAGATCCCCAATCCTTCCTCATTCCTCTCTTGGAGGATGTGAGGAGGGACTTGGACTGGTGGATAGAAGACAGGAACCTCTTGATAGGAGTACCCTGCATACTCCCCCCTCTCAACATGCTTTTGTATTCGTATGCATTGACCTTGAGGGTGCTGGACCGACATAACAGACACCTCCACATCAATATCCTGGAACACAATTTGGCCATAATGGCTCTTCAAGAACTTCAGGACAGAGTGATGGGGGCACTCTGTGGTGCTGATAAGCCACAACACTACAGCAGTGGCATATTTCAACAAGTCGGGGCCCCCTTGTTTCTCCTCAACTCCATCAGTTGAAAATCCAGGTACATGAGTGGGCGGTGTCTCACTCGTTGGAGTTGTCAGCCAAATATGTTCCAGGCAGAAGGAATGTAGTGGCAGACAGACAGACTCAGCCGCCATAATCAGTTGATGGGGACAGAGTGGTTCCAACTCTAGGATGTAACTAAGAGGTTGTTCGACCTGTGTGCAGCGGAGTAGGGGGGAGTCCAGGAATAGAAATTGTTTGCCAAATCTATACAACAGAAAACTTCAGGAAATCTGTTCAGTCATACTGGACCCACATGCAGCTGCAGAGAACACATTTTCAGCACCCATAGGACAACCTCGACATCTATGCCTTCCCCCAGTTCTGGCTGATTCACAAGGTGATCAGCAGTGTGCTGACCACCCTGAATCTCAGAATGATTCTGGCATGGCCATTTGGTGTCTGACCTGCTGTCTCTCCTTTCCTAGACATAGAGAGAGCTGCCCCAGTGGCGCGACTACTGTGCCAACCACACGTACAGCAGTAACATCAAGCAGTGCAGTCCCTGGCTCTTCACGGTTGGAAATTATCCACCATCTCTTGCGAGCAAGAGGCTTTTCACGCTGCGCTGCAACAGAGATGATCGGATACCTCAGTTAGTCCTCCGCAGCAGTATACCAGGGGAAGTAGGCCATTTTCTGTGGCCGGTGTCATAGAAGGGATATCTCCCTGGTCTAAGCCATTCTCCATCAAGTTGCGGACTTCATCATCTTCCTTCGCTGGGAGAAACTTCCCTCTGTTTTAAGAGTAAAAGGCTACCGGACTACTCTCAGCTTCCCCTCCGGCTGAAAGGAGTAGATATCTCCTCGTCTCTGGAGATATCCCTCTTGTTGAGAAGTTTCAAGAGGTCTTGCCCACCCTGGGATCTCAGACCTCATGTGTGTGACATGACCCTTGTACTAAGGATTCTGACTTGTACACCGTACGAGCCTTTATCAGAGTCATCAGACAGGGATCTGACACTCAAGGCTGTTTTCCTGCTTGCCCCTGGCATCGGCAAAAATAGTAGGTGAACTCTATGGGCTTTCTATTGATCTGAAACACTTGAGGGGATGGTGATCAGTTATGCTCGATTTTGTCCCAGATTTTATAGCAAAGACTCAAAACCCATCGGTCCCTAACGCCAGGTTTGAGTCCTTTACAATCCCCTCCCTAGAGGACTTCATAGATAATGATGCAGACAATATTGTGGTTTGTGCTATTAGAACGCTGAAGTGCTACCTGTAGAGGACTCAGCACCTCCAGACTCTTCATTAGCATTGGCTCATCCAAAGACACGATTTTCTTCTGGCTTTGTAAGACGATTCGAAGGGCGTTTTCTATTGCTGGAGTGGATGACATTGATATCCCAGACCAAGGCCTCATGAAATCAGGACACTTTTTCCTTGGGACCTGTGGTAGCTGCTCAACAAGTTGTGTAGCTTACCCGGCTCCTCTAAAAGGACAGGTTAGCATCTTGCCTTAGATGTGCAGTTGTGGGGTGACTGGCTCTCTTCCTCTCCATCCTCCATCCTTCTTCTCTTCCCTTGGGCAGAGAGCGAAATTGCCGTCACATGCTGGAACTGGCTATGATGGAGGTAAGTGACACAACATAGTACTCATTCTTTTTGTAATAAGACAATAGAAGCAACTGCCTGTCAGATTCATCCAGGCTTGTTTGTCCTATGAAAAGGTCTTGGTCTTCGTAGGAGGAGAGCCCAGAAGTCTGATGATTGGTCTTGTAGTTCCTGTACTCTGATCAATTCATCAGAGGTGCAATTCATTTTCATTCCCTAGCTCTTACCACCTGGGTATGAATCAAGGTGACTGAGCTCCAGTTAGCTCCTATAGCTTATATCAGAATCCTCCCTCCAAATATAAGTCCTCCTAATGTAAAGGACCGATGGTTTGTATACTGTGTAGGAACAAATCACTATTTTTTAAAGTAAATTGTATTTTTCCTAACAAAACAAACCAGAGGTCCTTTACACATTAGGCCCACCTCATGCCACCCCTCATTCTGTTATTCTTGGGCCTAAAGCAAAGTTAAATGGATATGTACATGTGGGAGGAGCTTCCCCAACCTGGGTGGTAGTTTAACTACCAAATTACCTTGTTGTAAAGTCTATCAGCCGTTTACCAGCTTTGCTAAAGGTGTAACTAATGTAAGGGACTTTAAGTTTGCATAGTTAGGAAAAATACAATTTACTGTAATAAACTGTGATTTTCCTTTGGAGGATGTAGGTGATGTCTGCTGGTTGTTGGTTGGGTAGTGGTCAGGCTCAGTTTTGAGTTTGAGGTGTTTGTAATCTCCACCAGGAGCCTCCTTTGTTGTGTGCTGTTTTTTTGGATATCAGCGTTTGCAATCTCCAGGATCCTCCTTTGTGGTGTGCAGTTTTTTGGGGGGACCAGTGGTGGGACTTGGAATTTGGGGGAAGGGGGCTGCCGGGTTGGGGAGGAAGCATCGTTTTTTTGTGATACTGGATGCCATATTGTTATGTTGGCAGTCTGTTTTAGTTTTGGCTGGAAAACATTATGGCATCTGCAATGAAGTTAGTTCCAGATGGCAGTAGGGTGCAGCAGTGACTT
Organism: Macrobrachium nipponense; assembly: GCF_015104395.2. Taxonomy (NCBI): domain Eukaryota; kingdom Metazoa; phylum Arthropoda; class Malacostraca; order Decapoda; family Palaemonidae; genus Macrobrachium; species Macrobrachium nipponense. Next base: position 110,728,513 of record NC_087200.1, on the reverse strand, counting down.
AACAGCCTGTAGTGCCAGATGATATTGCCCCAAGCTGTGAGGGTCTGTACAGCCATTACTATGGGTTCCACTCATATTGCTTTCCACTGAAGTGGAGGGTGAGTACTATGTGTCATTACTATATTATTGGGCTCCTGTTTGCAGTTATTAGGCATAGCACACTGCCTTGTGGGCAACATCAATCTTCATTCAATGCTGGCTGAATTAAACTTTCTGCCAAAGGCAAGGTCGGCAACATACACCCTCACAGACTAGGTGTCGACTGTGGATATGTTGACCACCAATATTTTCTTAGCTGCTTTTCCAAATTTACGATAAATGCTGGCAGAATTAAACTTTCTGCCAGAGGCAAGGTCAGCAACATAGAGCCTCACAGACTGGGTGTCAATTGTGGATATGTTGACCACCAATATTTTCTTAGCTGCTTTTCCAAATTTATGATAAAAGCTGAGCACTAGTGGATGTGGGTGCCCTTTTTGTTGCAGTTAAATGAGAACTTTTGTACCATGGTGGCATGTGCATCATCAAATTGGCCATGTCAGTCATCTTATCTGACCTCACAGACTGTATGGGCGGTGTGTTGCAGGTCCTTGGAGGCCTTTAGCTGCTCTTTGGAATTCTTCAGTAGTTTTGTCATGGAGCTTCCTACAGTATGTGTGAGGACAGCTTGGATGTTTGTCAGCAACTATATTTACCTTGCCAGAAAAACCTTCTTTGGCTTCCCTACTACTGTGAGTCCTAGCAATGCCAGAAGGATTCAAGTTTTTCCCAGGATGTCCTTGCTGTCATGTTTCTCAGCATTATAAGTTCAGCAAGCTGGAGGTGGAGAGAAACCTGAATTAGGAACTAATGTTGTTCCTCTCAAGTGGTCCTTTCAGCCTGCACATTTAGCCAACTTATGGTCTTGGGAAAGAGGCCATCTGAGATTGCTTCAAGGACAAAATCTGCATTTTTCATAAAGCACATGACATTTCTGAGACCAGAATTGTATGTCTGCCCTCAAGTCAACAAGAAAAAGGCAGGTAAAGGTCCATGGCATTTCTGTTGGCCACTTCACCTATGGATATCAATTAGTATTCTCTCCTTACAGGGTCCTGTCACCAGAGGTATACAAAAGAACTATACTTGGTCTACCGCACTGATGTTGCAATTTTTTAAGCTCTATAAAAAAAAGAGAGTGAGCCAGAGCTATACGAAGTATTTAGGCTAAGCATGGTTGTAGTTAGTCCTCTAATTTGCCAGAGGTTTATATAAAGCCAGGGCTAGGTCTACTCAGTATCAGAAAAAACCCTTGTGCTTTCGATGGGAGAATGAGTCAGAGCTGAAGTGACATTAGTGGGTCTTTTGTTGGTAATTATTTATGACACCCAATGGCAGCTAATGCCCCTACTGTGAAAGTATTTGTCTGAAAGCACAGAGTGCTTCTCGGTTCTTACAATATCACTGGCAAACTATACTCATGCTGTACCAATTCCCATGAAGAATTCCATATGGAACAGACTTATTTGAATTTAAAAACACAATATATAAGAAAAACATGATTAACCATCCCAATACAGTATATCCTGTTTGTACAAATCCACAGATTTTCCTGATACAAGGAAAAAGTTGCTGTTTTTTATGAACCTCTTTCAGGTTTTTCTATCTTGTATCCTCCCTCCGCTGTTCTTAGCATTTCTAACACTCATGAAAAGACTTGTTGCATAATTTGTTTTGGCAGATGTTTACAGATAGATGCCCTTCATAACTCCAATCCTCCCTGTATGAGCTTTAGATATGTATATAATATATATATATATATATATATATATATATATTATATATATATATTATATATATATATATATATATATAAAGATATAAAGATATATGCCACGAAGGAAAATAAACAATGGAGTATCCGCGAGACCTTTCAACGTCCAAACGTCCTTTACTAAGCAGATGAACTGACATACATGAGGAAAAAGACAACACAAGCAGATTCGTATAACTGACAGATAGGGATTATAAAGAGATTAGTACCTAGAATCCGACACACCAGGAAGATGAGTAACCTTCCCAAACAAGCATAAACAATGGGTGCAATTAACAGTTTAATCATCTTGGATACAAGGACTAAACAATTAAAGGATTATAGGTGACAGCTATTCAGAACTTTGGTAAACAAAGCCATATTCACAATACATATTCACAATACATGTTAGGCATACATTACAACGAAGATAACTCTAAGGCAACTAATTTTTATTTAAGTCTGTAATTATATCTTTGAGGTCATTCTTAAACATGTTACAAACACAAGGGTCTAAATGAAAAAGGCCACGACTAACATTAAATGTTAGTCGTGGCCTTTTTCATTTAGACCCTTGTATTTGTAACATGTTTAAGAATAACCTCAAAGATATAATTACAGACTTAAATAAAAATTAGTTGCCTTGGAGTTATCTTCGTTGTAATGTATGTCTAACATGTATTGTGAATATGTATTGTGAATATGGCTTTGTTTACCAAAGTTCTGAATAGCTGTCACCTATAATCCTTCAATTGTTTTGTCCCTGTATCTGAGATGATTGTCTTAAACTTTTAATGCTTGTCAGTTATACGAATCTTCTTGTTTTGTCTTTTTCCTCGTGTATGTCAGTTCATCTGCTTAGTAAAGGAAGTTTGGACGTTGAAAGGTCTCGCGGATACTCCGTTGTTTATTTTCCTTTGTGGCATATATCTTTATTTATGGATTTATCACGTTCCTAACTTTCGTGATTCCGTGTATTATACAATAGTCTATATAGTATATATAATATATATATATATAGTAATATATATAGGTATCTATATATATATATATATATATATATGTGTGTGTGTGTGTGTGTGTGTGTGAGTGCGCACGCTAAGTAAGGGACAAAGAGTCGAAAGGCCTTGCAGTAATTCGTTGTGGAATTTGTCTTTATTTATATATTCATCATGTTCCATATTTCCGTGATTGAGTTGTACAAGCATACATACATACATACATCATACACACACACATACATACATACATACATACAATACATACATATATATATATATATATATATATATATATATGTACATATCTATATATATATATACATATTATATAATATATATATATATATATATATATATATTATATAAACACAGTACACAGAACTCCTGTTGACATATTTATTTTGTGATTACCAAGATATATCTTTGATTGGTCTTTAGAAATAGTTTTGCGCAGTAGGATATTGATTTTGGTGTCATTTAAGAAGCTGAATATTTGCGTAATTTTGTAATTTGTTAAAAAAATAAAAATAAAAGGTCGTGATGACAACTTGAATTTCCAGCGAATATGATTTCAAAATTTTATCTGCGATGAAGTAATTTCAAAAGTAAAGTAACTGAGATTTGCAAATTTTCACATATTATTTTAAACGACAATAAACTTTCTTTACTTTAACTTGAAATTTGTTCTAGTTAATTCATCATTAATGTATTTGTAGGGTGTTACCGTGTCTGCAGTAACTTTTAAGTACTATTATATTCTTTGATGCATTAAGTATTTTATGGCGTATTTCCATCAGTTTCGGCCAAAACTAGCATCTGAATTCTGAGGAGATAGAATGAAAACAAACACATTCTCGTTTTTTTTATTGTATTATTTGTTATATCTAATCTTTTTACACAATTCCCAGTTAGTACTTGCGACTCTTGTAAGAAGTCAGTCTCGACGATGTGCCCTAATCCATATATAACATATCTAATAAACAAACAACACTGGTATCCACCTTTCTTGCTTCTTATTTGAAAAGTCCAAACCACCACAAGCAAATGAATGGACTGTACTGCCGTCCATCTTTTCTTTTAAGGGGGGAGGGGGTATGTTGCTGTTTGGCTTGGATGCTCTGAGAGTCTGTGAAGGCGTTTGATGCCCCCGTAGAGTTTCCATTGACTGCTTATGAATATATATATGTCTATATATATATACGTATATAACAATCTGTTGTTGATGATGTTGTCGTTAGAAATACTGGAATCTGATTCTGTTTTTTTAAACGCTCAGTACATTGCAATACATACAATTGTAGCTAAAGTCTGTTTATATACACTTACAAAGTTCAGCAAATTCATTGGCTTCTATGACTTTCAGGACATATACATACAATATATATATATTTATTTATTTTAAGTAAAAGATGTAGTAGTGAGTTCCCCAAAAACAATCAGAATAGGTCTGAGGCATGCAAATCATTTTGACGCTTCAGTATATAATAATAGTGATGATGCATTCTCCAGGTGAGCACAAAATTTTTTATTTATTTTATACATACTTGTACATACAACCATTCAAATGACACATACACAGCCTGCGACGACACGCCTGCCCTCTATCGGCCTCGGGGTTTGGCTTCCTTCCTCTGCTCTTCTTCTTCAAGAGTGCAGCAGCAGCAGCATCTGGGAGGGAGGCCAACCAACCAAAGGGGTATCTCTACATGTCTGTTACTTCCTGGATGCTAAGATGATGATCTTGTCTTAGATGTCTGCGCTATAAAAGGTTGTACAATTTATATGCATAATATAAACCTCTCTAAACTCTAAAGCTAACGGATACAAAAAAGGTCATCGGGGACATTGAAGCCAAATCTCAAGGTTGATAGTGGGGCTTTGTCGCGCAGAGGTTTTATATATTTATATATATATTTTTATGTATTAAGGAGTGGGAGACGGGGGTGTAGGCCAAACCAGAACAGGAAATAAGGGCCGTAACACTTGCAACTGGAAATACATTTTGGAGGGGCTTCCACTCGGAGTTCATTTCACAAGGCCAATACTGGCTCTCTTCTTCTTGCCCTAAGATTTGTGACTTGATTGGCGTCGTCAACAGCCACCTCTTGGGAGCCCCTCCAGAACCCTAATCATTTATAAACTAATATATACATGATGACTGTGACAGAAAAAATAATAGCAATTCACGTGTGCCAAATCAGTTTTCTTCTTCTACTTTATGAGATTGATAATGTGAACACCATTCCATCGTAGTTATGATCCCTATGACGCACAGCTGAATAAATGTATGATGATGATGTCGGAATGAGCCGTTCAAATCTTTTATTTTTATTTGACTTGTTTTCGTGTTCGTACCTCGGGGGAAATACGACTCAACCCACGATGCCTCCAGGTGGTGGGTAGTTCAAGGGAGGTTGGGAGAGTTGGGTGTGAAGGAGATAGGAGCAGAAGAGAAGGTATATACGTAAATAGGCGAGCGCGTAATGACAGGTCTATGAGACTCTTGATGGCTGCAATGGATATAGCGAAGATGCACTTCAAGCAAACAAATCTGACTTCATTTTGACATATATGCAGATATATACTAAGATACATTTTCGAATATATTTAGATACACTTTAGAATCCATTGTACAGTATATTACCGCAGCGTGTACGTATATACAGTTTGTAGACACATCGTATACACAATACACATAATATACGTATAGTTCATTGATTACATTGACATCCGGCTAACACATCAAGTCGTGAAGGAATTTATTGGGTAAGGGTTTAAGATTTGCTGAGAGAGAGAGAGAGAGAGAGAGAGAGAGAGAGAGAGAGAGAGAGAGAGAGAGAGAGAGAGAGAGATTCCAGGCATTAGTGTTCTCTGGAATCAAGCCAGAAAGGAAATGAAAATGTAAAGAGAAAGAGGTTGAAATGGATTCTGGGAGAGAAGATGGGTAAGAGAGACAGACTGTGGGAGAAAGAGAGAGAGAGAGAGAGAGAGAAATAGAAATATAGAGAATGCAAAGCCAGAATGTGAGGGTGAGATAAAGGATTGGTAGGATCAAGGCAAAGGATGGCACCCCGCCGGAAAGCTCTTGGGAGTCCCTGATGAATTTTTTACATAAGAGAGCTATCCTCTGACTCAAGCCTTCTGAGCCTCTAGAAATGCTCACTTGTTACTTTTTGTCCCTAATTTGGGTCACACTGCCCCATGCCTGGTCCAGAGCTGATTCACAAGATCCTAGATATGATGATCTTAGTGAGTTGCACTCACTTCTGCTAATTTAGGAAATTTAAGAATGTTAAATACTGGAAGATATTTGTTCTTTAGGTCTGTTTTCATGTTGGGCTTTTGAATAAATCTCGAAAGAATATTATATGCAAGGAGTTACCATCTTGAATTGGGAATGGTTCCTTCCTTCCTTCCTTTCGGCGAGCATGAACCAAATCTATGATCAACTGGACTGGACTTGGAATTTTCTTGAAACTGTAGTTACTGTCGATGGATATGGATTCATAGATTTTCAGACTCATTTTTGATATAAAATTATCGGCACAGGTTGTTCATTTACAAACGCATAGAAAGCCTGACTTCGTGTCCCATCAAGAGGATTATTTCATCGCGTGAAAAGAGATGGCAAGGAGATGAATTTTCAATGAGTCAAAAGATACTACGGATATTGGCTTTGTAATGCGTAGACCTCTTTATATGACACACTCACTGACGAAACGGACAGCAACCCTTGCAGTGTTAAGATTTAACAAATGATTTAGGTCCTGCCGAGTAATCTTGTGCTTTAAAGGTCCCAGGTAGTAATTGGTATCTTAGCTGAGTTGAAAGAGTGCCAAAAGTCGACTAGGACCTTACTCACATTGAATTTATGTGGTGTCTCCTGCGATCTCTTCAAGTTTCTCAAGTTGACAGAACACAGGCAACAATGAGAGATATTAGATGAAATGAACCTGTTGATCATCACGAAGGCGTACATGTTAAGCCAAGAGATTTATTTGTTTACACAATGAAAGTCCTGATGAGATCCTAATATTGGTTGCAAATCCTATACAGAGTGTGGGTTTCATGCTGTACAAGAAGGAAATGAGTCAACTCAATGGTCATAAGCATCCCCACTCCATGCTAAAGTTGTCACTTTTGTATACTATCTTTTTTTGTCTTTTTTAAACTTTTTGTTTTTAATATTGATTCTATTACTAATTGAAAGGCTCAACAGTATCATTAATTATAATAATAATGATAATTGTATTCATGACCCAACAAATCACAGGGTTTGATAAAACATACACTATCATAGGATTATAACCCTTCATGAAGGATTAAACAATGAACATGTAAATTATTATTCCATATGGCACCAGGAATCCACGGCTTATCTATAGAAGTTCAGTCTATACATATGAATTCATGAAAAAAGAGACGAAAAATATAAGGTGGTTTGGTCAGCCATACATATTATGTCTGGGTATCCTGCGGTCAAGACCCACAGTTATGATACACGTCTGTACACTATCGTGGCATAACAGGACACTGTCAATGTTTATATATGAAGATGAATACATACACACCGATGTATCCTTTATTAATATAAACATTTACTTCCCGGAAATATAATAACACAGCAGACATATAAAACTAATGAATGAGTTCTTCTTCTACATAAAAACGTCATGAAAGCGTAACTCAACTTCTACGGCAAATGCTACGTTGCAAACGGATTGAGATGAAGGTGTTCCTTTCTCACACAGCATGATACAGAATACAAATATGAACAGAGAAGAGTTTCAGTTCACTCAAATCAGAACGAAATCGAAGCTTTGTATCCAAAAACTATTTTTGTTTTCACTACATCGTCATCATCCTCTTCTACTTGTCTTGTGGAATAATGATCAAGATATGGAGAAAAATTGCTTGTAAGAAACTGTCTTTTCGGCTTCTCTAAAGTGTACTGAAAGTGATGGTTTTCAGAGATTATTGACATTCACTTATTCCAGATTCACAAGTTTTTTGTGTGGTTGATGCAAAGAAGCTTTAAAATTATTGTATAAACAGCACACACTCCTCAGATTTTGACTCTCTCTCTCTAGCTCTCTCTCTCTTTTACCCTGAATGAAAGAGAATGTAAATTCAATGTCCCCTATTTTAAGGCAGTTATAGATCATAAGTCAATTGTGAATTTTTTTTGTTTATTTTTCATTTGTTAAAACACTTAATGATGAAATTTTTTGGACAAACTTTGACTGGACCAGGCAAAGTTTATCCACATGAACACTATTATTATTATAAGCCCTAATGAAATGTAGAAACCACAAGGTTAGTTTTTCACTATTTGTCTTCTTAAGTTTATTCTTTGGTTTAAGCCAGGATGCATCCTTAACTGCAGTGCTGCCTTGATGCATCAAGGAACGAGAAAAACTACTCAGTGTAAAAACAGAATCCAAGAATGAAAAAAAAAAAATAACAGTAACAACATCGACTACTCTCACTATTCAACAAAATAGCTTTTGCCGAGTCCAAAGAAAGTAAACCTTCCCAGGCAACCAACCCCAGAAAGTAGACACGGAGAATTCCTTCGCCCATCAGTATGCAAAGAGCTAACTCTTTCAAGTGCCAAAGAGAGCTTTTTACTTCTGGACAGCTGAACTCTGCGACTAGACTGGTGTTGTTTGTCTGAGTAAGGCCCTCTCTCGGATCCCAGAAAGGCGATAAGAAGATATCGTCGGGACACCATAGGAGACGCGGGTGAGATACAAGACAATACCTAAAGTATGATAGTGATCTACTTGAGACCATAGAGATTCCAGGCCCCAGAAAGACCGAAGTTAGTTAGACCTCTAGAAAGGCTAAAGATTTTTTTAGAATCGTCAGAGCTGACAGTGAAGAGCTGTGTAAGAATTTGATTTGATGAGTAGATTGTTTTTTCTTTTTTATTATAAAATCCTTGAGATGATTTTATGGTGCTATTATATATAGTACATCAGTTGTTGAATAGTTTGAGACAGGTCAGATTTTCATTGAAGTTTGTTCCACGAGATCACATTCATGGACTTTGTAAGATGGCCTAAGATTTTCCCCACTTGTAGTACGTAGATGTCTTCTATTTTCAAGTTACAAATTGCTGACGACTAAAAAATCTAAGATGGCTTAATGGCGCATAGCTTATAATTACCTTAGTGATATAACAGCATAAATCACCTTTTAACTAGTGTAAGTAAAGTACCAGCAACTACTGTAGTATCAAACTTCTCTAGAGAATTTCCATTGGTATCCAGAAGAAGAATTATGAGTAATGAAGGTCTTACATAGCAGGTTCTATGTACATCCCATCATGATATGAATAACACAGCTGATTCAGCATAATATCATTGATACAGTATATGAATTCTCTCCCTACTGAATACTAACATCTAAAACTGCTCATATCTTGATTATTAATTTGCTGTACAATACATGTGGTTAATAATGAAAGTATCCAAAGATAGCTTGAAGTCTTGGGCGGGGCCTTCCTCATTTTTCTCGTGGCCATCTTACAGTGATTCAGTGTCCCACTTGGTTGCACCTGCGAACATTCAAACACTGTAAAATCTCTCTTGTTAAGTTACACCTGTGAGGTGAGTCATTGGAAAAATCTGTAACTTTGCAAAATATATTTGTTAAATTGGTCCCAGTTCTATCGCTATGGGTAAAAATGGTTGGACTTTGAAGCACAGTAAAAATTGTAAGCCAGTTAGATAAGTGCAGCAGTGGAAAATAGACTGCATCTATAATGAATGATGCAGTGTTATTCTTTACTTTATGAAGCAGCCAGTTTATTCTCAACTTATAAAAAATAGCTTATGATACTAATGCGGGGGTGGAACTGGCCCCTTCATAAAGAACATTCAAAAATCCGTTTTTTTTTTATTTCACTACTATAAAATAAAGCAGCGTGCTGTTCCGTCGATGACGATCTTAACACTTTTGGTTTTGAATTTCAGAATAAGACAGTTTCCAACTCAACAGTTAATGTTAAATGCACGTGCCATTTTTGCGATTCAAACTATGCTTTTAACTTAGACCTCCCGAATTAAGTACCATCTGTTTTGAGGAGCAACCTGAAAAGGCTATGGGATAAAAATGGTTTTTAAAAGGACTTTTGGAGATCTAGTGGTAAAGCATATTATACTGCAATAGTGACAGCCACAGGACGTTATTGAAGTATAAAATACAAAAGCTTACATGAAGCCTAGTTCTACAAAGCCCCAGGATTCAGTGGTAGCAGTCAGTATTCAAATAATTATATTGACAACTACTGTGCAATAAATTCAATCATGTTTAAATGACCAGTGATTCGTGTTAGCTGTATTGGCCCTGGAATTATAGTCTTGAGAAACAAACAAAGTACTTGATCACAGTCTTTCATATGATTGATTGAATTTCGTATTTATTACTCAATGAACGTGAGATACAATATGAAAGAAGTGGTTTGATAATATTGGGTCAAATGTTGCTGGGTCAGTTGACTGTGGAGTATCAGATAATTTACATAATCTTGTACATGTAAATTTCAGTCCCTCTGTCTTTGGCTTTAATTGTGTTACTGTTTACTTTTAATGTTTGATCATTAGTACTTGATCCAATCCCGATTTTTTCATGTTTTGCCTAATGATTCGCTCCTTTCTTCTTTGATAATCTTTTTTAATGGAGCTTCTGCTTAGTGTGAAAAAGGGCACTATAAGCTATCTCCTTTGGTTAAAAGGACAGGTTTTAGTAGTAAAGCATTTTGGGCAGTGGTAAATCAGTATAAAACAATAAAATCACCCTGTAAAACGACGGAGAACGCAACACGGGCCAGCTGTACACACGTAGTCTAATTTTGTTGCCAACTAGAGTAATACATATATACATATTATAGTGTGTGATTGTAACATTATATTGATGAGGCCGTGAAATTAAAATGCAAGATCTAGTACACTTGCGCTACTGGTGCATTCACTGAAATAAAGAAAAGTAAGGGGAGAGAGGAGTACTTTTATTTGCAAGTTTAATAGTAGAGTAATAACCGCAAAACATAGAAGACTAGGTAGAGGTGTCTCTTATTTGAAACGTTGTCTAATTTTTGATTGAACACTTTATGAACAAATGATTTGGGGAAATGCCGTCCTGAAATGTACCGTGACATAGTAACTAATAAACTGTTGAAAATGAATTGAAAGTTACCTTTTAATGGAAAGTTTACTTCTGATTAAGGATTGCATCAGCTTCCTCTGGATCCTTGAGAGTATGCCACTGGGCGATGGGACGACGTGGAGAAGCCAACATGTCGGACCAGTGACGCAGTTCAGTCCCAGATGCGTTCATTCCTAACACACAGCGACCAATGGGTTCAGATGTGCCGATACGATCGTAATCCACAACAGTCACCTGTAGGTTCACTTTCTGCTGGACGCGAGTTTGGATGGGTAAAAAGAGATTAAAATTAATAACTGGCTTTTCTGAATATTGAAGGATGTCATCTTTGAATAATTGACGCGTATTTTATGAATATGTTTAGTTGCCTCTGACAATGAGTCAATTTCGCCATGGTAGAGAAGTGTTCGATCCTCTCAAACGATCATTAAACAACAGTTTTAAATATCCAGTGAAAATCCTGTAGGAAGTTAATTACCTATTTCATATTTTACATTTCGTGGGGTTTTAAAGGACCATTTGAGGTCAGCTTCCGATAATCCTTTGAGCTAAAAACAGTATAAAAAAAACTTCATAAATGGCCCACTTACGTATCATGAAATTTTGACTGAGATGCCTCAGGGTTAAGAGATTTCACACGGTGGGGTGTTACAATTTTGTTAAAAATTATTACAGTCGGAGGGATATCCATATTTGACTTTGGGCGATTTCTGCTATATGTGTGTCACTTATCAGTTAGGTTAATAAATCACAGGACTGTTTCATGAAGGGGTGAGAAGTGTTGATAATTATAATTATAGGTGTAAGCAATAAACTTCACTATATAATGATAATAATAATTAATAAAACTGCTGTGAAAGACCGGACAACTTAAAGGACGGAGCAAATTGAACATGTGTAATGTTAAGAGCATATATAAAGTATTAGTTCGAATATATAGTTTAAGTGCTTATGGACAGACATTTTGTTAAGCTATAATAGAAATGATATTCTTCGTATATATGGAATTTGTAACAAACTCATAAAACTAACTTGTAACGCTTGATTTGGATATAGATATGGAATTACATTGGTTGAGATTTGGTTAAATAAATTGGATGATATCAAGCAAAATAACATTTTATGTGAATAAAAGATACAGTGGGAAATAATAATATTTTAAATTTAATGCATAAATGTTGTAAGAAAGTGGGGGGAAATGTGTCTCGTTGGCTTATATGTAAATTTGAGATAAAGTTAATTAGATAGATAAAAATAAATAAAATTAAGAAAAAGTAAATAAAAAGAATAAAAGCTGTGTTATGTCATAGAAGAATCAAGTTTTGTATAAAATTGGATGAAACCGTTTTGTCGAGATAGAAATTAAATTGAACAGAAACAGTTTTAATTCACATAGATCCATTAGAGCATTCTGGGTTAACATGATGTAGGGGTTAATCGACAAACAAGAACAGTTATGAAGGAAATTCAAACTGAAGTTTCATTTACTGCATTTGATGGAAAAAGTTAAACATTAGAAATCACTGTTAGGAGTGTTTATGAAGTGTTGACAGGAAGACGATTTGCTTACAGTTAAGGGAGAGAAAACCGTATATGCTGTTTTACTATGACAGATCAGTTAAAAGTGCTTCGTGGATTGGTCATAATCACATCGTCACGGGAAACGAAGACGTAAACTTAAAGTAAAATACCTATGTTTTAAGTAGGTATAGCAACGTACGTCTGGTGCATATGAGTGATGAGTAATTTGTCTCACCTCGTCTACTCAAACGTAGCTGGCGCTCACTTCTGTTGCAAAAGTGACGAAATTATTTGATTTCTGAGGCTAATAAGTCGGTCAGTATAATGAATTTAATCGTTCAAGCCTAATGGAACGACAAACGAATGACCAAGTAGTCTACTAAGAAGGCGAGAGACCGGCCTCTTGAAGGCAAGAGAAACTCGAATCTTCGTAATGTTGGTCAAAATACCGCTTTCTCTACTCATTTGCTGATAGAATTATTTTTGAAAGTAAATGGAGCTTCCAAGCATAAAGTAAGTCGTCCATGATGTAAAAATAATTGTGTATGGGATGCATATTTTCAAGTTTTGTGAACCTTTTAATTCATAATTCTCTTGAACACTTGATCTTCTGCGGTAATGATTATGTATTTGTACCTTTATTAAATTCCTAAATATTATACAGAACGCTAAGTAGAGGTATTCACAATCTAATTGCTCAAATGAGGATGATATTAACTATTGCAAAATATTCCAAGTCTTTACTGAAGTGATTATATCGCTAATGAAAAATGTAACTGAAAAGGATACTGTGAAATGAAATTATATTAATCCTGTAAATGAAATAGAGCTTTGCATTCGGATGTTGATGGGTAGATAGTTCGAGAATGGCTGGTAGTCCAGTAGTTGTAGTTCAGAGGCGTGATGATTTGTCATATCTGTTGTTGTAGGGAGTAATCCGTAAATATGTGAACTAACCTGGATTTGTTCGAATGGGATTTCGAAGGAGAAGGACTCGTTATAGTAAGGGTTGAGAGTGCATTTCTTGATACTTGTCTTCTTTTTCTTCAGTCGTTTCCCGTTCTGGATTAGGCAGATCTTCACATAAGGATCTGGAAGACAAGAGAGATAAGATAGTCATTCGTTGAATCAAGATCATCGCGATATTAGTCCTCTGCTGTAAGATTAACAGAAAGTTCGTTTGAAATGCGTCAGATAAATGATTATTATTTACAGTAGTTTATTTATATTCAGGTGTAACGCAAAATCTGCTTCATGTCTTTCGTTACATTTAAAAGATAATAGTTCCATTTGTTTTTGTACTAGTATTAAGATTTAGGAACTCCATAACGTCGTTTTAACTGACTATTGTAGTAGTTCAATGAGCGAACTCAGTGCAGTGAAGTTAGAATAGCTAACTCGGTCACTGTCCTCTGTTTGAAAGTCGAGTTTCATAGACGTGTTATCTGAACTAGATAGCGACAATGTTATACTGTTTCCACGGGCTCATTTGTTGATTGGCTTGGTAGGCCGTTATTTTTGCGAAGCTAGATTGACAGGTCAGCCAGGCCTCTCGCGGTGACCAGTGGGTGTCGCATCGCGGATTGCACAGGCAAATGACAGACATTTCGCCCTGGTTTCAAAGTATCACTGACCATCGTTATTGCTGAGGCAAATCGTTTTAGATTATCCAGCTAATGCAGCAACACTGAATTCCATCTACTAGTTTTGGGTACCTAATCAACTAACGCTCAATTGATGATAAAAATTCACCGTGAATTTTGTGTTCTTTCGTTATGTAATAATTTTTAAGTCTTAACATGTTTTTATGCGGCAAACAAATGTAGGTAGTGGGTGTCTTAAAGCCCTGTCCACACTAAGGGGCACTGCCCGATGGGCAAGGGCTGTTCCCATAGCCCGCTTCGCACTATACTGAATGGCCAGTATGGAGCCAGAACGAGGTGATTGTCTAGTTGTAACACTGCATCAGAAACAAGAGAAAGTATAAACAGCTGGAAGTGCCCGACGGGCATGCCCGCTAGTATGGATAGGCCCTTAGGCTGGCTTCAGGAATCCTTTATTGTACTAGTACGCTACCGGTAGTCTTGAACTTTTCCTGTAGACAGGGTTGTTAAGCTCATTTGCCAAATTGATTGTGAGATAACCAAACATTTCAGATGCATGGACCCCTTGATAAATATTTTGTAAGAACTTTGAGAACTTTTTATTAAATAAAGGCCAAACACGTAGACCGAAACAAAATTAGACTCCCCGTTGGATGTGGTAATAATAATAATAATAATAATAATAATAATAATAATAATAATAATAGAAGCATTTGAATTGAACATTACCTGACAAGCCACCGACGTCCATCTTCTTGAGATTCTTAGCCTCGAGGATGACCACAGTAAGCTTGCCAGCCGTTGGGACGTAACGCAATGAGAAGCAGATGTCACCCAACTTGTTTTCCTGTTCGCGCGTTCATACACAAAAACTCCGTTAGAACCAACAAAAATGGCGATGTTTTGGTTTAAACTGACCTCTCTTTCTAACTGACTAGTCATTAATTTAAGCAGTGTGCAAACTTTAGTATTATTTCTATTTTCAATATTGGGTCTTACAAACAAAAGGAAATTATCTGTATTAGAAGTGGCTATTAACATTATTTCCTTCAAATTTGGTATTATGATGTTTAAAGTTTACTTGGACTGTAATAGTATTTAACTCCAATGATGAAATGTTATTCATGTAAAGTATGTGTGTTATAGTCTATAATTTGATCGTCATGCTTTGTGTATAATCTCTGGCAAATTGTCTCTGGGTTAGGAGTGATTATAGTAGGTTTCTTTATGAAAACCGAAAACAAAACTATGAAACAAGAAATGGAATTCAGAGCCCTCTGCTTCATGAAAGGGTGGCTGAAATAAAATGACAGGAGATATCAATTAATTAGATCTGAAATATAAGTAAAGTATTCTTTTAAAAGTTAAAGTGAAAGGGAATGAATATATATCAAGATGCCATAGCAGGCTGTACAGTTCTTCCTTCAGCTCGAAAAATAGCCAAAGTTATATAAAGGGAATGTTGAAGATACTTAATTGTTTATTTGGATCTTTTTAACCAGTGAGAGAATAGGGGTAAAAGTATTCGTATTCGTCATGAAATCCAATATAGTTCGTAGACCTTGTGTATGTAGTCAGCTTTAATTTTTTTTTTTTTTTTTTTTTTTGAAAATAAGAAACGAACTGCGATGAGTGCAGAAGTATAAGAAAAAAGAACAGGTATTTGTCCCAAAACTGAACTGTAATATAACACCTTTCTGCAGTCATTCTGCTTTCTTGAAAATGCATAAAGTAAGCACATTATTGAGTTTTTTTTTTCACCAAACGCTGACCGTATAGATTTATGCAGAATGAGTGTAGAAACGTTACAAAAAGTCTGTGGTTTTGTGCTTTAGGCTTTAGGGTTTTTATAACCTCTGAGCGATTCAAACACCTGTAAAAATGTCATGTAAACACAAAATTCAGTCAGCTTCGTCATCGGAATGAAAATCAGATCGAGATGGTTAATGACCAGTGAAACATATTCTGGTACCTGGACCCCAGGATTAGGACTCAAGTTCCATTTAGGGCAGCTAAGGATTTTAGTTTCCAGTCAAGGTGTTTGGTGATCTCAATACTTATCAAGTCAGTTTGTCCAGAGACTTCAGAAAGGAGTCGTGTTCGTAAACCACACGTGTTACAACAAAACTGTATCAAATCAGGGGGTCAGGAAAAGGAGATTCAAAGCACTGTAATGTGTCCCTGACCTAGAGACAGAATTTAGGATTTTCAAAAACTCCAAGGACTTCCAGGACAGCCAAAGGACACTGACAAGAATTAAGTAACCAAAGGTTATTCATTTATTGAGCTGAAGGATGTAGGAGTCCAGTCATAATCCACAGGCTGCTGGATGAAGTCAAATGTTACTCTACAATGAGCAGTTTTGCAGTTATATAACCATTATCATGCATGGCATAAACCAACTGAGAGTCGATGGATCCCTAGTCAACGCGCAGAAAAATCTTATTGATAACAAGTCTGAGATCTGGTAACTTTTTTGTAAATACCTGTCTCTGAATATATCTCAGAGAAAGGTGATAGTGATGAGCTTGTCGAAAGATACAAAGAAGAAACGGACAGGAAGATGAAGGAACAAAGTAAAGTAGCAACAGAAGGCATCAGTCTGTTGAATGATTGAAGATATAATGAAGTGTGTCACGTGATTGGGCAGTTCTTGCCAGTCATGAGGGCCAGGAATTCCTTACAAGTTGATGAAACTGTAAAACTGAATCCATAATGTCTTGTAGTGGTTTATAGGACGCCCCATTTCTCTCTCCTGGTAGTATGGGTGACTGAGATTACTGGATGTAGTCTTAAAGCTACCACACTAAATACGTACCATACATGTAACCAGGGATGAACAGGAGTTTTTTGGGGTTTGGTAAGCAGGGCAGGGGACACATCATAATATTATTTGAGTTACAGTACTGGACAAAACTTAGTCTGATATTTATTTTTACAATTACGTTCCTAAATGTAATAATACATATACTAATTTTTCACCAAAATTCCACTGCGTAGGTATAATTATGCTGTCTATTCAATGTAGAACAGAAACTGAATCAAACAAACACTTTCATTGGTATATAATAAATTAACTGATGACTTCCTGCCTTCTTTTGACGTGACTCTTGAATGATGCTTATTTAATTAAGGGTTATATTTGTTCATAATCCAAGTAGTATAAAATCCTCACGATCTCCTGTTCACGTAGTAAGTGAGTTTCTTATCTTGAACTACAGTAAGTTACCTCTCTTTTTCTTAACGTTTTTCATTTTTCAGTGTTGCTTAAAAACTTACCCTTTCTAATGATCTAGATCTGTTTGTAGAACAATGTCAAACATTACACAGTGTGCTCGTGCAATGGTACATTACTCTTAAACCCATATCAGCCCCAACACCGGAGTAACACTTTGGGAATAAAGTTCTTTTTGTATTTGAGAAAATAGAAATGAAGATATTCAAGCGTCCATTTGTAGAAGTTACTTGATACTGTGAACCTTGTAGTAATTGAGTTAAATCGGATCATTTTTTTTTTATTCTTAATGAACAGCTTATGAAACTAACAAAAGCTTGTTCAGGGGGCGCGAAACTATTGGAGAAAAAGAAGTTTATTCCCATGACAAATACAACAAAAACAATAAATGAAGTTCTTTGTGCGGACAGTGGCAATACTTACGGAGAGAGGATGACGTCAGAGAAGAAGGCACACATGCGCATCAAGTTTTCAGAGAGGGGATCGAGCATTGACAGACGGACAAGCATGGCAGAGAAGAAACGATGTGAAAAAAGTGGAAATATATATATCGCATCAGATCCAGGTTTTTTTTTTCTTTACCTCAATTCCTTAAGAAATGGGGTCATAATCTTTGTTATAAAGAAGCTCCTTTTTGGGGTAAAAAATAAGCATTGTAAATCCATAGCAAAAATGTTCAATAAAAAGGAAAGAATGGAAACTTGCAATCAGAACTCAAATGTCAAAAGACGTAAACAAAGTAAAACAGACGGGTAGAAACAAACGTGGTCCAAATCATGTGACGTGAAAATTTATGAAAAGCCGGAAAAGGAATCGTGGTGTCCAGAGAAATAAAGCTAAAAATGCCATAAGTGAATGATTAATTAAAACGTGAATTTGTTGGTCATGTATTTTTTTAAATTGTAGTTTTCACACCAGTGCTGATATTGTCAGTGAGTGATTTGGAATTCATAATTTAAAATATTGTTGCTTTTAAGCCATGCGTTTAATGTTCATCTCCGTCCCAGGTTTAGAAGTTAAAGTGTATGCATTACCAACTCGATATTTTCAGTCGTTGAGGTTCTTATAAAAGCTGTTTTGTATTGTCAGTTTTACAGAAGCCAGTTATTGAGACCTTAATAAGCATGTTTCACCTCGAATTCCTTTTTTAGCTAAATATGTTGTGAAATTATTATGAAATCGTAACTGGTAGAAAGGTCTTATATTTAGACATGGAAGATATTTTTAAGAATGATTGTATAGATTACTAACGAAAGTAGCTAGGTTAAAAACGTTAGAGATTGTATTTTCACACTATACATATCCTACGTAATTGTGTGTAGTATGAATATTGAGCTGAATTAAGTGTAGGCCAAATATCTATTTATTTATTTATTTTGGGGGGGTGAGGGGTGTTAATACTTTGTTGACAGTCGACTAATTGCGCGCAATCTATAATATGAAACTTAGGTGTATTTAAGAGGCTGTATTTAATCATTTACAACTGGTTATGTATATTTTTTCCATAAATATTCTAAGGCATTAACTAGAAGAGTGTTTCAAATATAAGTAAGTCACAGTATTTTTAAAAGATATTACTTAAACGAGTAAAAAAGTTTCCTTGCAAATAATACTATTGATTTGAGTTGCAAATTGTAATAAAACAGAATATGAAAAATATATGTAGACTTTTAGCTGAGGTAAATATCTGGAAATAGAGTACTTATTTTAGGTATCTGAACATTTCTGAAGTAAGACTTATGGAGAACAAAATAGATATTTAATCAGTAGTAATAGATATTTCCTGGCAAACAGACATTTGCGAGCTAAAACTACTTTGTGAAGCGTTATAAAGTATTTTAAGGTTGTGTCATGTAATGACAATATCAGCAGCACTATGGGAACCACATTAGTAAAGTTTTTGATGACTTACCCATATGATTAGAATATAAATAGGACTGTAATACGTCCGCTAGTAATGCTTTATTAGTATTAGTTTTTGAGCAACAAATCACAAATAAAATGTTTATATCAAATACTTTCAAAATACTCAATATATGACTGAAATAAAGGAATGAAATATTGCATATATACAGACTCCAGGCTCTCCAATCAAACTGAAATATGAGAACAAAAAGAAGAAACAATTAGAACAAAATTAAATGAGAAATTCAAATAATTACATTGTCATTCAACAAGCATCTAACTGAATCAAGGCAGAAGGAATAGAAATAAATGAAAATCAGATTCAAAATAATAGAGTGGAAATGATTAAAATAACGATCCAAGTGACCACTGGCTTTTGCAATGACAAACTAATCGTATCAGAATAAACCAGCATCACGAACCTTCAATTGTTGTTTCTATAAAGAAAGAAAAAAACGCTATACCAAAATACTTGCTCTCCCTCTGGCAACACCCTTTTGCCTTCATGAATGTGCGGACAATATTCTCTCTTCTTTCTTTTTGAAATTGTGTCATTGTTTTACTTTAACATTGTTGGCTTTGCATGAGGAAAAGCAAGTTGAAAGTGTGACTAAATTCTACACGAACAGAGATGCTTATATCTTCTTCCTCGAGGTAGAATTTAGTTACTGTTGTGCTACCTGTGTCAGGTCATTGGATGAGAAGACTTTAAGGTTTTTGGAGTAATGAGTCACGGCAATATTGTCCTTCATTGATAAATCAGATTAAAAGTATTGTAGTCCGCCGCCAATTCCCTGACACAAATAGTCGACTTTTTTCTTTTCAATTTTCTTTATTATAAATGGTATAGAAGTAGAGTTTCCATATTATGATCAGAAATGAGCATATTAAGTGATTGAGTCTATTTTCTTCTAATATAACATTAGAATAGCCAAATAGTCTCATTGATCACAAGGTAGATACTCTCCGGGTAGCAAAGATAAAAAGAGAAAGTCATTCTTTAGTGAACGATCAAAAAAGGAAATTGAACGAAAAAAAGTGGAATGTCTCGGATTGAGGTGACGAGCACCGAGATTTTTCAGTCATTATTAAAAGAAAAATAATAATAATAATAATAATAATGATAATAATAATAATATAATATAATAATAATAATAATAATAAGAGATAAAGGGAAACGGGCCAAATTTCCAAGCAGGGTGTTAATAGTTAATAAAGTTCTTAATATGAAAAGAGTAGCTAAAAAGAGAGAGAAAGAGAGTGAGTGAGAAGAGAGACTATTTTGTAATAAATTCACTAATAGACAAACCGAATCATTCGAATATATTTTTTATTTTTGTTTTATGGGAGACTATTGATAGCCATCATTATCATCTTCATGACTCTTTGAACTAATTTTTCTAAGCCTAGTGCGTTGTTCACATATATACATATATACACATTTGTTATATGCATATATTATTAGCAGGCTCTTTAAATGAACATTAACTATAGAATTAGTAATATGAAAGTCATTTGTGTGACAATTAATTCCAGGTGCTGAGTCGCAGTTGTGAAAAATTATAAAATGGCTTGCTAGCTTTTTAACATAATTTCATTATTTTTAGGTTTGCAGTAACGAATTTTACATAATTGTTCCTTCCATAAGCACTGTTAATAGCCGAATGAAAAAGCTGATGCTTATGTTGGTTTAGTTTTCGTAATCCCGCTCGCTCCCTTAAAACCGATAATGAAAGATCGTTTTGGTACGATGTCACATGCATAGGCTGTAAGTATGCTCTAATACTCTTCTATCCTTTACTAATTTCTTCCGTTCTTAATTAAGAGATAATATATATAAAGAGAGCAAAGGGGAATGTATATATATATATGTAAATATACAAAGTCATTCGAAGGTATGATCTTCATTAATTTTATTTTCAAATACATGCAGAGAAAGAAAATAACCCTGTGGCTGTCAGAGGGTAGGTCCATGTATTATCCATCGGTGATTAGGAACCAATACTTGGAAAAAGAAGAGATCATCTTTTATTGGGGTTAATGGTCAGGACGCTGAGAGAAAATAAATGGAAATAGTTCATTGATCGTGGAAAGGGAGGCGCTTCTCTTCAGATCGAATTTCAAAGTGTCTTCCTCCTCTATTACGTTGTTGCTCCGTGAGACTGTCATCGTTCATGGCTGTCTTAGACTAGAGCTATAGTTGTGTGAAAGTCTTCATATGAATTTTGCACTTTGCCAGTTGATGAGAGTCTCACAAGGCTGTGCTAGAGAAAGACCCTACATGCAGTAATTACTCCCTCCATTGAATTCTTGCTAAGAACTTGCTTGGTAGTAAACATGACATAGCGGCCATTCTCATGAGACCTTATTAAATCTGATCAATGGCTCAGAAAAGCCACAGTTCCTAGTAATAATAGTAGTTGTAGACGTTGATCGTGTTTGTAAATATTCGGAAGTTACAGAAAAGGCCTGGCCAGATTCAATTGCTTCAGCATCGCAGGGCAAAGTAAGAATGAAAATAAAGGAGCTAAAATCAATTACTGAGGGGAAATAGAAGCCAAGTGTTAGGTGATGTCATTGCATGGTCGGGATAACAAAGAACTCGGGCCGGAAACCTTATAGTATTTAGTGGGGCATAAGTGAAAATGCTTTCTGTTGTTCCTTGAAGAATTTAAGAAATTCGAAAGCTTTGGTAATAGCAATAAGATGATGATTATTTATATTTAACATTGGTCTCACTTTCACTTAATTCCCTTTCTTCTAAGGCTTCCGGCCACTGAGCCACTGAGAGAGATTCACATGAAAAAGAAATGTGTATAACCTGTTTAATTCACTCTTAGCAAATTCTTTCCTCCAGATAATGTATGAAGCCCTATTACTTTCAGTTGTTAGTCACTACTGAGATTAGAGAATTTTATTCTAAAAAGGGGGGCCACTGAATGAGCAGACATTTTTTTTTTTGGTGTATCTTGCTAAGCAACATCTTGTTTAAAAATCAGTCTTGCAGTCTGATCATAGCTTATCATTTTTGCCAGGCATTTGGTTTTATACTGAAATGACACCATAGTTTCTTGTCTAGATTTTAATTTCCAGGATTGTAAAGAGATTGGGTGCAAATAGACCCGCCAAAACTGCTTGGTCTCATCAACCTTTGCACAGAGGTTTCGAAATAGATTGCATTTTTTCGTCTTAATATGCTAGATGGTAATGATACTTATTTGTTAATTACGCAGTGTTCATAATTCTTAAGTACTGGATTAGGAAATACTAATTAACACAGCTGGGGTCCACCCTATCTTGGAGCGCGGTTTCTCTATGGTTTTGTGAATCACTTTTACAGTCCTATTATGCTTCATCTTTATGCACTATGGTTTTGTTAGTCATTTCCACGGTCCTATTATGCTTCATCTTCTTTACTAAGTGGACAACCACAACACCATGTTGTTCTTCAATTTCAGAGCAATGACAATACTGAGATAACAGGAAAGGACTTGAAGGGGATGAGTGTGGGGAGGGGTCTTCATGAATGGAAAGGAATGGAGGAATGGAGGGAGTGAGGGAAACGGGAGAGAGGACACGCACGTCAAAGCTGAGCTGTCCGTTAGGCCACAAAGGAGGATAGTACATGGACGACTCATGCAGATTGCATGCAACCACATCAGCAAACCACAAGAAGCTATACATAAGCAGGCATCGGCGAGCATGTCGCTATACAAATAGTAGCAAAAAAATCATACGTGCCCCAAGCATAAAGAGTGGCTATAGTGAGAACAGAGTGAAAATTCCTTCTGTTTTGGCAAATTCAGAGCAGTGTTCTCTATTTTGTTATGCTTTTTATATGTTTTTATTTCACAGATCATTTTATATATTTAAAGTGAACTTCTTGATGTTCAAAACTTATTCATCATCCAGTTCCAGTAGCTTCAAATACGAGTAGCTCTGAGAGACGCCCACATATAGGTGATTCTCAGCCTGGAATCATGCAGAGCAGGAAAAGAGGAAGAAGAAGAATCAAGGACACCTACCTACGGGCCATGAGCCACCCTACCATTCATCACACTCCAGGTACGCCACTTAGATAACAGTCATCAGGAGAGACAAAGCTTGCCAAAACATCTTCTTTACTTATGATGCACATATAGATATATGAATATATATCTATTTTGAGGTCATTCTAGTCGTAGATATATACGAACATAAATAGATGGTGAAATGCAAGGGTCATATAGGAAGTACATTTTTGTGTGAAATGCGAAAGGATTTTTCATGGCATAATATGCTGAGCCTTTTTTCTAAGAGGTGTTCCCTCGTAAGGTGATGATCTGTTATGGTGATGATTGGTAGTTTATGTAACCTATCCTGACCTGAGCTTGAAAGATTGCGGGTCAGGGGTCACTGGTCACGTGGGTGAGGTGGCCGTTGCCCTACACGATTAGGTAGTACAGCAGGAGTCGTCCCAGCCCTCGGAAACCACTCTCACTAACTTGTTGCTAAGGGTTCCTTGTAACCAGGGTGTTAGTGAACCAAAAACCTCTCCTTTCAAACCATAAATCCACCAACTAACCACAACTACTGCTGCTACTAAACACCTGGTCAAACCAAACCTGTGATTTCTGGTTGGTTGGGACCATTTAGCACCACATCCTATAACACTTGGAAACTACTTGGCTACTAAACTTCAAGGAAGAGCTAAAAGAAATTTACAATATTACTTCTCCTGCACTCAACAGGGAGAAACAGATTTCCTGCTCCTACTGTCATTATACATCAATGAATGGTTTACTGAGTAACAAAAATTTTTTTTACACTTTTTCATGGAAAAGTCATGAGAAGAGCCCTTGGGCTGGGAGTCACCACGCGGACGGGACACAATCTTGTATGATGGAGTCGTAAATATAAGAACACAAAAGATCATCCTTGAGTTTCATCTCAATCAAGAGATCCTACTTATAGCAGCTATCTCTGGTCAAGAAGAGACTCCCTAGACAATGTTGCCAGCAGTTTGGTCTCAATGTACCAATATAGTATAGGGGTAGGGCCAATGCCCCCCTTCACTGGAAACATTGCTTTAGGATACCTTCTGTGTTTTTTTCTTTCCGAACTCAGTCATAGACCCACAAAGCTGCAACCTAATATCGCGTTTTTTTTATTTCACAAAAATAACAAAAGAAAATTATAGGCAACGTAGCAGAAGGAGGGTAGACTTAAGTAAACAGTTGGTTATAATACTAACAGTGTCTAATGGTGCTATGTTGCTCCTATGAAAATAGTTTGTTGCAGCATTGCTGGAAAATTATGTGCATTACATCAGCGACTACCGAAAGATACCTTCTGTCTTGTATGCTCTAATTGTGAATGACGTTCTCATAGTGAATTCCAAAATTTTGTGATTGGCCAAGCAGCAAAGCATTGCAGAAGACAGAAAGTAACCATCGTCCACCAAATTACCCCTAAACAATATACCACGAACAAAGTAGTACCCACATCAACAACTGTAACACACAAGAGGGCGTTGATGTACTACTAGTCAGCACCCTTAATACAGGGCAGTGGATGGCAGAGAGAAATATTCACACATAAAAAATTTTTGAGCTTGGAAGCATTATATATATATACCTCTAAGTGGAATGATAAGATTATGTTGTTGGGGTTTTTAGGAGGCAGCTCATGTGAACTTTGAATCTATGAGATACACAAAGGTCATAGAAGATGGAGGTGGATATGTTGAAGGATTTCAAGAAGAATAAGCAGCAGCTTTGTTTACCTATGACCCTTTGGATGGAATGTTACATGACCTAAGATGAATCTGTGGCTCAAGGAAAGACTATTTGCAGTGCACTTGGGTGATTGCATGGTTATTTTAATTTCTAGAAAAGAAAACAAGACATGTTTAAAAGCTCTTACATCTGCACTTGAAGAAGTTGTTAGTTAAGTTATTTTGCATAGAAATGCTCCTGTTTCCTATCAGTCAAGAATAATGTACAAAATGGGACCTTAACAAACTTTCCTGTGAGGCATATGTTTTGTAGCCTTATCCATATACTCTGCTCAAGCATCTTAGCTATGACTGAAGTCACTTCTCTAAGCATTAGTGCTTACTACTGAAGCCACCTAACTGTGGCTCTTTATCATTACAGTGGTAATATACTGTACAACTCATTTACTTATTGTTTGATATTTGTCTAAAGAATTGCAATATCATAACAAGAGCCTAATGTTCTCTATAACTGACTATAACTAAATCTTAAGTCAAATCGTTACTATATCTATGGCTACTTCACAGTGATCCAAAGTTAAATTTTGATGTCAAGTGTGTCAAATACTACATACACATCAATATACTTTCAACCATAATTGAGCACATGTAACAAACTTATACTTAAGGGATCAAGATGCTATAATTATATCTTTCAGCAGATTCTAAATGTCACTTGAGTAAAAATGTGCAAAGAAAAGATGACTGGCCAATAATTCTCTTTGTAGAAACGAATTGTATCTATGTGAGTTTA